>NW_028327283.1:300000-535580 GCF_031878675.1 Megascapheus bottae
GTGTGAAGTCACAGAATGGAGGTTTGTGAAGTCAGAATGGAGGTGTGTGAAGTCATAGAATGGAGGTGGGTGAAGTCATAGAAAGGAGGTGTGGGAAGTCATAGAATGGAGGAGTGTGAAGTCATAGTGTGGAGGTGAATGAAGTCACAGATTCGAGGTCTGTGAAGTCATACAATGGAAGTGTGTGAAGTCAGAATGGAGGTGTGTGAATTCATAGAATGGAGATGTGTGAACTCATAGAATGGAGGTGTGTGACGTCACAATGGAAGTGTGTGAAGTCATAGAATGGAGGTGTGTGTAGTCATACAATGAAGGTGTGACAAGTCAGAATGGAGGTGTGTGAAGTCACCGAATGGAGGTGTGTGAACTCAGAATTCAGGTGTGTGAAGTCATAGATGGAGGTGTGTGAAGTCATAGTATGGAGGTGTGTGAAATCATAGAATGGATTTTTGTTGAGTCACAGAATGGAGCTGTGTGAAATCAAAATGGAGGAGTGTGAAGTCATAGAATGGAGGTGTGTGAAGTCAGAATGGAGGTGTGTGAAATCATAGAATGGAGGTGTGTGAAGTCACAAAATGGAGTTGTGTGAAGTCATAGAATGGAGGTGTGTGAAGTCATAGAATGGATGTTTGTGAAGTAAGAATGACGGTGTGTGAAGTCATAGAATGGAGGTGTGTGACGTCACAGAATGGGGTTGTGTGAAGTCATAGAATGGACCTGTGTGAAGTCAGAATGGAGGTGTGTAAAGTCCGAGAATGGAGGTGTGTCAACTCAGAATGGAGGTGTGTGAAGTCAGACAATGGAGGTGTGTGAAGTCATAGAATGGAGGTGTGTGAAGTCATAGAATGGAGGTCTGTGAAGACAGAAAGAAGGTGTGTGAAGTCTCAGAATTGAGGTGTGTGAACACAAAATGGAGGTTTGTGAAGTCACAGAATGGAGGTATGAGAAGTCATAGAATGGATGTTTGTGAAGTAAGAATGAAGGTGTGTGAAGTCATAGAATGGAGGTGTGTGAAGTCAAAGAATGGAAGTGTGTGAAGTCATAGAATGGAGGTGTGTGAAGTCATAGAATGGAGGTGTGTGAAGTCATAGAATGGAGGTGTGTGAAGTCACAGAATGGAGGTGTGTGAAGTCAGAATGGAGGTGAGAAATCGCAGAATGGAGGTGGGTGAAGTCATAGAAAGGAGGTGTGGGAAGTCATAAAATGGAGGAGTGTGAAGTCGTAGAGTGGAGGTGAGTGAAGTCACAGATACGAGGTCTGTGAAGTCATAGAATGGAGGTGTGTGACGTCAAAGAATGGAAGTGTGTGAAGTCATAGAATGGAGGTGTGTGAAGTCACAGAATGGAGGTGTGTGAACTCAGATTGGAGGTGTGTGAAGTCACAGAATGGAGGTGGGTGAAGTCATAGAATGGTGGTGTGTGAAATCAAAGAATGGAGGTGTGTGAATTCATAGAATGGAGGTGGGTGAACTCAGAATGGAGGTGTGTGAAGTCACAGAATGGAGGTGTGTGAATTCATAGAATGGAGGTGTGTGAGGTCACAGAATGGAGGTGTGTGAGGTCACAGAATGGAGGTGTGTGAAGTCACAGAATGGAGGTGTGTGAACTCACAATGCAGGTGTATGAAGTCACAGAATGGTGGTGTGTGAAGTCATAGAATGTAGGTGTGTGAAGTCACAGAATGGAGGTGTGTGAACTCAGAATGGTGGTGTGTGAAGTCACAGAATGGAGGTTTGTGAAGTCATATAATGGAGGTGTGCGAAGTCATAGAATGGATGTTTCTGAAGAATGAAGGTGTGAAGTCATAGAATGGAGGTGTGTGAAGTCAAAATGAAGGTGTGTGAACTCATAGATTGGACGTGTGTGAACTCATAGAATGGAGGTGTGTGAAATCATGGAATGGAGATGTGTGAAATCAGAATGGAGGTGTGAGAAGTAACAGAATGGAGGTGTGTGAATTCAGAATGGAGGTGAGTGAAGTCATAGAATGGAGTTGTGTGAAGTCAGAATGGAGGTATGAGAAGTCACAGAATGGAGATGTGTGAATTCAGAATGAAGGTGAGTGAAGTCATATAATGGAGGTGTATGAACTCATAGAATGGAGGTGTGTGAAGTAATACAATGTAGGTGTGTGAAATCATAGACTGAAGGTGTTTGAATTCACAGAATGGAGGGGTGTGAAGTCAGAGTGGAGTTGTGTGAAGTCGTAGAATGGACTTGTGTGAAGTCATAGAATTTAGGTGTGTGAAGTCATAGAATGGAGGTGTGTGAAGTCACAGAATGGAGGTTTGTGAAGTCAGAATGGAGGTGTGTGAAGTCATAGAATGGAGGTGGGTGAAGTCATAGAAAGGAGGTGTGGGAAGTCATAGAATGGAGGAGTGTGAAGTCATAGTGAGGAGTTGAGTGAAGTCAAAGATTCGAGGTTTGTGAAGTCATAGAATGGAGGTGTGTGAAGTCAAAATGGAGGTGTGTGAATTCATAGAATGGAGATGTGTGAACTCATAGAATGGAGGTGTGTGACGTCACAATGGAAGTGTGTGAAGTCATAGAATGGAGGTGTGTGAAGTCATACAATGAAGGTGTGTGAAGTCAGAATGGAGGTGTGTGAAGTCACAGAATGGAGGTGTGTTAAGTCAGAATTGAGGTGTGTGAAGTCATAGATGGAGGTGTGTGAAGTCATAGTATGGAGGTGTGTGAAATCATAGAATGGATTTTTGTTGAGTCACAGAATGGAGCTGTGTGAAATCAGAATGGAGGAATGTGAAGTCATAGAATGGAGGTGTGTGAAGTCAGAATGGAGGTGTGTGAACTCATAGAATGGAGGTGTGTGAAGTCACAATGGAGGTGTGTGAACTCATAGAATGGAGGTGTGTGAAGTCACAGAATGGAGGTCTGTGAAGTCATAGAATGGAGGTGTGTGAAGTCATAGAATGGATGTTTGTGAAGTAAGAATGAAGGTGTGTGAAGCCATAGAATGGGGGTGTGTGACGTCACAGAATGGAGTTGTGTGAAGTCATATAATGGACCTGTGTGAAGTCAGAATGGAGGTGTGTAAAGTCACATAATGGAGGTGTGTAACTCAGAATGGAGGTGTGTGAAGTCAGAGAATGGAGGTGTGTGAAGTCATAGAATGGAGGTGTTTGAAGTCATAGAATGGAGGTGTGTGAAGACAGAAAGAAGGTGTGTGAAGTCACAGAATGGAGGTGTGAGAAGTCATAGAATGGATGTTTGTGAAGTAAGAATGAAGGTGTGTGAAGTCATAGAATGGAGGTGTGTGACGTCAAAGAATGGAAGTGTGTGAAGTCATAGAATGGAGGTGTGTGAAGTCACAGAATGGAGGTGTGTGAACTCAGATTGGAGGTGTGTGAAGTCACAGAATGGAGGTGGGTCAAGTCATAGAATTGAGGTGTGTGAAATCAAAGAATGGAGGTGTGTGAATTCATAGAATGGAGGTGGGTGAACTCAGAATGGAGGTGTGTGAATTCACAGAATGGAGGTGTGTGAATTCATAGAATGGAGGTGTGTGAGGTCACAGAATGGAGGTGTGTGAGGTCACAGAATGGAGGTGTGTGAAGTCACAGAATGGAGGTGTGTGAACTCACAATGCAGGTGTATGAAGTCACAGAATCGTGGTGTGTGAAGTCATAGAATGTAGGTGTGTGAAGTCACAGAATGGAGGTGTGTGAACTCAGAATGGTGGTGTGTGAAGTCACAGAATGGAGGTTTGTGAAGTCATATAATGGAGGTGTGCGAAGTCATAGAATGGATGTTTCTGAAGAATGAAGGTGTGAAGTCATAGAATGGAGGTGAGTGAAGTCAAAATGAAGGTGTGTGAACTCATAGAATGGACGTGTGTGAACTCATAGAATGGAGGTGTGTGAAATCATGGAATGGAGATGTGTGAAATCAGAATGGAGGTGTGAGAAGTAACAGAATGGAGGTGTGTGAATTCAGAATGGAGGTGAGTGAAGTCATAGAATGGAGGTGTGTGAAGTCAGAATGGAGGTATGAGAAGTCACAGAATGGAGATGTGTGAATTCAGAATGAAGGTGAGTGAAGTCATATAATGGAGGTGTATGAACTCATAGAATGGAGGTGTGTGAAGTAATACAATGTAGGTGTGTGAAATCATAGACTGAAGGTGTTTGAATTCACAGAATGGAGGGGTGTGAAGTCAGAGTGGAGGTGTGTGAAGTCATAGAATTGAGGTGTGAAATCAGAATGGAGGTGTGTGAACTCACAGAAAGAAGGTGTGTGAAATCACAATGGAGGTGTGTGAAGCCCTAGAATGGAGGTGTGTGAAGTCACAGAATGGAGGTGTGTGAAGTCATAGAATGGAGCTGGGTGAAGTCAAAGAATGGAGGTGTGTGAAATCATAGAATTGAGGAGTGTGAAGTTAGAATGGAGGTGTGTGAAGTCACAGAATTGAGGTGTGTGAAGTCACAGAATGGAGGTGTGTGAAGTCACAGAATGTATGTTTGTGAAGTAAGAATGAAGGTGTTTGAAGTCATAGAATGGAGGTGTGTGAAGTCACAGAATGGAGGTGTGTGAAGTCATAGAATGGACTTGTGTGAAGTCATAGAATTTAGGTGTGTGAAGTCATAGAATGGAGGAGTGTGAAGTCACAGAATGGAGGTTTGTGAAGTCAGAATGGAGTTGTGTGAAGTCATAGAATGGAGGTGGGTGAAGTCATAGAAAGGAGGTGTGGGAAGTCATAGAATGGAGGAGTGTGAAGTCATAGTGTGGAGGTGAGTGAAGTCAAAGATTCGAGGTTTGTGAAGTCATAGAATGGAGGTGTGTGAAGTCAAAATGGAGGTGTGTGAATTCATAGAGTGGAGATGTGTGAACTCATAGAATGGAGGTGTGTGACGTCACAATGGAAGTGTGTGAAGTCATAGAATGGAGGTGTGTGAAGTCATACAATGAATGTATGTGAAGTCAGAATGGAGGTGTGTGAAGTCACAGAATGGAGGTGTGTGAACTCAGAATTGAGGAGTGTGAAGTCATAGATAGAGGTGTGTGAAGTCATAGTATGGAGGTGTGTGAAATCATAGAATGGATTTTTGTTGAGTCACAGAATGGAGCTGTGTGAAATCAGAATGGAGTAGTGTGAAGTCATAGAATGGAGGTGTGTGAAGTCAGAATGGAGGTGTGTGAAGTCATAGAATGGAGGTGTGTGAAGTCACAATGGAGGTGTGTGAAATCACAGAATGGAGGTGTGTGAAGTCACAAAATGGAGGTGTGTGAAGTCATAGAATGGAGGTGTGTGAAGTCATAGAATGGATGTTTGTGAAGTAAGAATGAAGGTGTGTGAAGTCATAGAAAGGAGGTGTGTGACGTCACAGAATGGAGTTGTGTGATGTCATAGAATGGACCTGTGTGAAGTCAGAATGCAGGTGTGTAAAGTCACAGAATGGAGGTGTGTCAACTCAGAATGGAGGTGTGTGAAGTCAGAGAATGGAGGTGTGTGAAGTCATAGAATGGAGGTGTGTGAAGACATAGAATGGAGGTGTGTGAAGACAGAAAGAAGGTATGTGAAGTCTCAGAATTGAGGTGTGTGAACACAAATTGGAGGTTTGTGAAGTCACAGAATGGAGGTGTGAGAAGTCATAGAATGGATGTTTGTGAAGTAAGAATGAAGGTGTGTGAAGTCATAGAATGGAGATGTGTGAAGTCAAAGAATGGAAGTGTGTGAAGTCATAGAATGGAGGTATGTGAAGTCATAGAATGGAGGTGTGTGAAGTCATAGAATGCAGGTGTGTGAAATCACAGAATGGAGGTGAGTGAAGTCAGAATGGAGGCGAGAAATCGCAGAATGGAGGTGGGTGAAGTCATAGAAAGGAGGTGTGGGAAGTCATAGAATGGAGGAGTGTGAAGTGATAGGGTGGAGGTGAGTGCAGTCACAGATACGAGGTCTGTGAAGTCATAGAATGGAGGTGTGTGAAGTCAGAATGGAGGTGTGTGAAGTCATAGAATGGAGATGTGTGAACTCACAGAATGGAGGTGTGTGACGTCACAATGGAAGTGTGTGAAGTCATAGAATGGAGGTGTGTGAAGTCACAGAATGGAGGTGTGTGAAGTCATACAATGGAGGTGTGTGAAGTCCGAATGGAGTTCTGTGAAGTCACAGAATGGAGGTGTGTGAACTCAGAATGGAGGGGTGTGAAGTCATACATGGAGGTGTGTGAAGTCATACTATGGAAGTGTGTGAAATCATAGAATGGAGTTTTGTGAAATCACAGAATGGAGCTGTGTGAAGTCAGAATGGAGGTGTGTGAAGT
This sequence comes from Megascapheus bottae, assembly GCF_031878675.1. Taxonomy (NCBI): domain Eukaryota; kingdom Metazoa; phylum Chordata; class Mammalia; order Rodentia; family Geomyidae; genus Megascapheus; species Megascapheus bottae. Next base: position 306,281 of record NW_028327283.1, read on the forward strand.
CACAGAATGGAGGTTTGTGAAGTCATAGAATGGAGGTATGTGAAGTCACAGAATGGAGGTGTGTGAAGTCATAGAATGGAGGTGTGTGAAGTCACAGGATGGAGGTGTGTGAACTCAGAATGGAGATGTGTGAAGTCACAGAATGGAGGTGTGTGAAGTCATAGAATGGGGGTGTCTGAAATCACAGAATGGAGGTGTGTGAATTCATAGAATGGAAGTGTGTGATCTCAGAATGGAGGTGTGTGAAATCGCAGAATGGAGGTGTGTGAAGTCACAGAATGGAGGTGTGAAGTCAGAATGGAGGCGAGAAATCGCAGAATGGAGGTGGGAGAAGTCATAGAAAGGAGGTGTGGGAAGTCATGGAATGGAGGAGTGTGAAGTCGTAGAGTGGAGGTGAGTGAAGTCACAGATACGAGGTCTGTGAAGTCATAGAATGGAGGTGTGTGACGTCACAATGGAAGTGTGTGAAGTCATAGAATGGAGGTGTGTGACCTCACAATGGAAGTGTGTGAAGTCACAGAATGGAGGTGTGTGAACTCACAATGCAGTTGTGTGAAGTCACGGAATGGCGGTGTGTGAAGTCATAGAATGGAAGTGTGTGAAGTCATAGAATGGAGGTGTGTGAAATCACAGAATGGAGGTGTGTGAAGTCACAGAATGGAGGTGTGTGAACTCAGAATGGAGGTGTGTGAAGTCACAGAATGGAGGTTTGTGAAGTCATATAATGGAGGTGTGTGAAGTCATAGAATGGATGTTTGTGAAGTAAGAATGAAGGTGTGTGAAGTCACAGAATTGAGGTGTGTGAAGTCACAAATGGAGGTATGTGAAGTCACAGAATGTATGTTTGTGAAGTAAGAATGAAGGTGGGTGAAGTCACAGAATGGAGGTGTGTGCAGTCCCAGAATGGAGGTGTGTGAAGTCATAGAATGGAGGTGTGTGAAGTCATAGAATGGATGTTTGTGAAGTAAGAATGAAGGTGTGTGAAGTCATAGAATGGAGGTGTGTGACGTCACAGAATGGAGTTGTGTGAAGTCATAGAATGGACCTGTGTGAAGTCAGAATGCAGTTGTGTAAAGTCACAGAATGGAGGTGTGTCAACTCAGAATGGAGGTGTGTGAAGTCAGAGAATGGAGGTGTGTGAAGTCATAGAATGGAGATTTGTGAAGACATAGAATAGAGGTGTGTGAAGACAGAAAGAAGGTATGTGAAGTCTCAGAATTGAGGTGTGTGAACACAAATTGGAGGTTTGTGAAGTCACAGAATGGAGGTGTGAGAAGTCATAGAATGGATGTTTGTGAAGTAAGAATGAAGGTGTGTGAAGTCATAGAATGGAGATGTGTGAAGTCAAAGAATGGAAGTGTGTGAAGTCATAGAATGGAGGTATGTGAAGTCATAGACAGAGGTGTGTGAAGTCATAGAATGCAGTTGTGTGAAATCACAGAATGGAGGTGTGTGAAGTCAGAATGGAGGTGTGAGAAGTAACAGAATGGAGGTGTGTGAATTCAGAATGGAGGTGAGTGAAGTCATAGAATGGAGGTGTGTGAAGTCAGAATGGAGGTATGAGAAGTCACAGAATGGAGATGTGTGAATTCAGAATGAAGGTGAGTGAAGTCATATAATGGAGGTGTATGAACTCATAGAATGGAGGTGTGTGAAGTAATACAATGTAGGTGTGTGAAATCATAGACTGAAGGTGTTTGAATTCACAGAATGGAGGGGTGTGAAGTCAGAGTGGAGGTGTGTGAAGTCATAGAATTGAGGTGTGAAATCAGAATGGAGGTGTGTGAACTCATAGAAAGAAGGTGTGTGAAATCACAATGGAGGTGTGTGAAGTCCTAGAATGGAGGTGTGTGAAGTCACAGAATGGAGGTGTGTGAAGTCATAGAATGGAGGTGGGTGAAGTCATAGAATGGAGGTGTGTGAAATCATAGAATGGAGAAGTGTGAAGTTAGAATGGAGGTGTGTGAAGTCACAGAATGGAGGTGTGTGAAGTCACAGAATGGAGGTGTGTGAAGTCACAGAATGTATGTTTGTGAAGTAAGAATGAAGGTGTTTGAAGTCATAGAATGGAGGTGTGTGAAGTCACAGAATGGAGGTGTGTGAAGTCATAGAATGGACTTGTTTGAAGTCATAGAATTTAGGTGTGTGAAGTCATAGAATGGAGGTGTGTGAAGTCACAGAATGGAGGTTTGTGAAGTCAGAATGGAGTTGTGTGAAGTCATAGAATGGAGGTGGGTGAAGTCATAGAAAGGAGGTGTGGGAAGTCATAGAATGGAGGAGTGTGAAGTCATAGTGTGGAGGTGAGTGAAGTCAAAGATTCGAGGTTTGTGAAGTCATAGAATGGAGGTGTGTGAAGTCAAAATGGAGGTGTGTGAATTCATAGAATGGAGATGTGTGAACTCATAGAATGGAGGTGTGTGACGTCACAATGGAAGTGTGTGAAGTCATAGAATGGAGGTGTGTGAAGTCATACAATGAATGTATGTGAAGTCAGAATGGAGGTGTGTGAAGTCACAGAATGGAGGTGTGTGAACTCAGAATTGAGGAGTGTGAAGTCATAGATAGAGGTGTGTGAAGTCATAGTATGGAGGTGTGTGAAATCATAGAATGGATTTTTGTTGAGTCACAGAATGGAGCTGTGTGAAATCAGAATGGAGTAGTGTGAAGTCATAGAATGGAGGTGTGTGAAGTCAGAATGGAGGTGTGTGAAGTCATAGAATGGAGGTGTGTGAAGTCACAATGGAGGTGTGTGAAATCACAGAATGGGGGTGTGTGAAGTCACAAAATGGAGGTGTGTGAAATCATAGAATGGAGGTGTGTGAAGTCATAGAATGGATGTTTGTGAAGTAAGAATGAAGGTGTGTGAAGTCATAGAAAGGAGGTGTGTGACGTCACAGAATGGAGTTTTGTGAAGTCATAGATTGGACCTTTGTGAAGTCAGAATGCAGGTGTGTTATGTCACAGAATGGAGGTGTGTCAACTCAGAATGGAGGTGTGTGAAGTCAGAGAATGGAGGTGTGTGAAGTCATAGAATGGAGGTGTTTGAAGACATAGAATGGAGGTGTGTGAAGACAGAAAGAAGGTATGTGAAGTCTCAGAATTGAGGTGTGTGAACACAAATTGGAGGTTTGTGAAGTCACAGAATGGAGGTGTGAGAAGTCATAGAATGGATGTTTGTGAAGTAAGAATGAAGGTGTGTGAAGTCATAGAATGGAGATGTGTGAAGTCAAAGAATGGAAGTGTGTGAAGTCATAGAATGGAGGTATGTGAAATCATAGAATGGAGGTGTGTGAAGTCATAGAATGCAGGTGTGTGAAATCACAGAATGGAGGTGTGTGAAGTCAGAATGGAGGCGAGAAATCGCAGAATGGAGGTGGGTGAAGTCATAGAAAGGAGGTGTGGGAAGTCATAGAATGGAGGAGTGTGAAGTGATAGGGTGGAGGTGAGTGCAGTCACAGATACGAGGTCTGTGAAGTCATAGAATGGAGGTGTGTGAAGTCAGAATGGAGGTGTGTGAAGTCATAGAATGGAGATGTGTGAACTCATAGAATGGAGGTGTGTGACGTCACAATGGAAGTGTGTGAAGTCATAGAATGGAGGTGTGTGAAGTCACAGAATGGAGGTGTGTGAAGTCATACAATGGAGGTGTGTGAAGTCAGAATGGAGTTCTGTGAAGTCACAGAATGGAGGTGTGTGAACTCAGAATGGAGGGGTGTGAAGTCATAGATGGAGGTGTGTGAAGTCATACTATGGAAGTGTGTGAAATCATAGAATGGAGTTTTGTGAAGTCACAGAATGGAGCTGTGTGAAGTCAGAATGGAGGTGTGTGAAGTCACAGAATGGAGGTTTGTGAAGGCATAGAATGGAGGTATGTGAAGTCACAGAATGGAGGTGTGTGAAGTCATAGAATGGAGGTGTGTGAACTCATAGAATGGAGGTGTGTGAACTCAGAATGGAGATGTGTGAAGTCACAGAATGGAGGTGTGTGAATTCATAGAATGGAAGTGTGTGATCTCAGAATGGAGGTGTGTGAAATCGCAGAATGGAGGTGTGTGAAGTCACAGAATGAAGGTGTGTGAAGTCAGAATGGAGGCGAGAAATCGCAGAATGGAGGTGGGAGAATTCATAGAAAGGAGGTGTGGGAAGTCATGGAATGGAGGAGTGTGAAGTCGTAGAGTGGAGGTGAGTGAAGTCACAGATACGAGGTCTGTGAAGTCATAGAATGGAGGTGTGTGACGTCACAATGGAAGTGTGTGAAGTCATAGAATGGAGGTGTGTGACCTCACAATGGAAGTGTTTGAAGTCACAGAATGGAGGTGTGTGAACTCACAATGCAGTTGTGTGAAGTCACGGAATGGCGGTGTGTGAAGTCATAGAATGGAAGTGTGTGAAGTCATAGAATGGAGGTGTGTGAAGTCACAGAATGGAGGTGTGTGAAGTCACAGAATGGAGGTGTGTGAACTCAGAATGGAGGTGTGTGAAGTCACAGAATGGAGGTTTGTGAAGTCATATAATGGAGGTGTGTGAAGTCATAGAATGGATGTTTGTGAAGTAAGAATGAAGGTGTGTGAAGTCACAGAATTGAGGTGTGTGAAGTCACAAATGGAGGTATGTGAAGTCACAGAATGTATGTTTGTGAAGTAAGAATGAAGGTGGGTGAAGTCACAGAATGGAGGTGTGTGAAGTCCCAGAATGGAGGTGTGTGAAGTCATAGAATGGAGGTGTGTGAAGTCATAGAATGGATGTTTGTGAAGTAAGAATGAAGGTGTGTGAAGTCATAGAATGGAGGTGTGTGACGTCACAGAATGGAGTTGTGTGAAGTCATAGAATGGACCTGTGTGAAGTCAGAATGCAGTTGTGTAAAGTCACAGAATGGAGGTGTGTCAACTCAGAATGGAGGTGTGTGAAGTCAGAGAATGGAGGTGTGTGAAGTCATAGAATGGAGGTGTGTGAAGACATAGAATAGAGGTGTGTGAAGACAGAAAGAAGGCATGTGAAGTCTCAGAATTGAGGTGTGTGAACACAAATTGGAGGTTTGTGAAGTCACAGAATGGAGGTGTGAGAAGTCATAGAATGGATGTTTGTGAAGTAAGAATGAAGGTGTGTGAAGTCATAGAATGGAGATGTGTGAAGTCAAAGAATGGAAGTGTGTGAAGTCATAGAATGGAGGTATGTGAAGTCATAGAAGGAGGTGTGTGAAGTCATAGAATGCAGTTGTGTGAAATCACAGAATGGAGGTGTGTGAAGTCAGAATGGAGGTGTGAGAAGTAACAGAATGGAGGTGTGTGAATTCAGAATGGAGGTGAGTGAAGTCATAGAATGGAGGTGTGTGAAGTCAGAATGGAGGTATGAGAAGTCACAGAATGGAGATGTGTGAATTCAGAATGAAGGTGAGTGAAGTCATATAATGGAGGTGTATGAACTCATAGAATGGAGGTGTGTGAAGTAATACAAGGTAGGTGTGTGAAATCATAGACTGAAGGTGTTTGAATTCACAGAATGGAGGGGTGTGAAGTCAGAGTGGAGGTGTGTGAAGTCATAGAATTGAGGTGTGAAATCAGAAAGGAGGTGTGTGAACTCATAGAAAGAAGGTGTGTGAAATCACAATGGAGGTGTGTGAAGTCCTAGAATGGAGGTGTGTGAAGTCATAGAATGGAGGTGGGTGAAGTCATAGAATGGAGGTGTGTGAAATCATAGAATGGAGGAGTGTGAAGTTAGAATGGAGGTGTGTGAAGTCACAGAATTGAGGTGTGTGAAGTCACAGAATGGAGGTGTGTGAAGTCACAGAATGTATGTTTGTGAAGTAAGAATGAAGGTGTTTGAAGTCATAGAATGGAGGTGTGTGAAGTCACAGAATGGAGGTGTGTGAAGTCATAGAATGGACTTGTGTGAAGTCATAGAATTTAGGTGTGTGAAGTCATAGAATGGAGGTGTGTGAAGTCACAGAATGGAGGTTTGTGAAGTCAGAATGGAGTTGTGTGAAGTCATAGAATGGAGGTGGGTGAAGTCATAGAAAGGAGGTGTGGGAAGTCATAGAATGGAGGAGTGTGAAGTCATAGTGTGGAGGTGAGTGAAGTCAAAGATTCGAGGTTTGTGAAGTCATAGAATGGAGGTGTGTGAAGTCAAAATGGAGGTGTGTGAATTCATAGAATGGAGATGTGTGAACTCATAGAATGGAGGTGTGTGACGTCACAATGGAAGTGTGTGAGGTCATAGAATGGAGGTGTGTGAAGTCATACAATGAAGGTATGAGAAGTCAGAATGGAGGTGTGTGAAGTCATCGAATGGAGGTGTGTGAACTCAGAATTGAGGAGTGTGAAGTCATAGATAGAGGTGTGTGAAGTCATAGTATGGAGGTGTGTGAAATCATAGAATGGATTTTTGTTGAGTCACAGAATGGAGGTGTGTGAAATCAGAATGGAGTAGTGTGAAGTCATAGAATGGAGGTGTGTGAAGTCAGAATGGAGGTGTGTGAAGTCATAGAATGGAGGTGTGTGAAGTCACAATGGAGGTGTGTGAAGTCATAGAATGGAGGTGTGTGAAGTCATAGAATGGATGTTTGTGAAGTAAGAATGAAGGTGTGTGAAGTCATAGAAAGGAGGTGTGTGGCGTCACAGAATGGAGTTGTGTGAACTCATAGATTGGACCTGTGTGAAGTCAGAATGCAGGTGTGTAATGTCACAGAATGGAGGTGTGTCAACTCAGAATGGAGGTGTGTGAAGTCAGAGAATGGAGGTGTGTGAAGTCATAGAATGGAGGTGTTTGAAGACATAGAATGGAGGTGTGTGAAGACAGAAAGAAGGTATGTGAAGTCTCAGAATTGAGGTGTGTGAACACAAATTGGAGGTTTGTGAAGTCACAGAATGGAGGTGTGAGAAGTCATAGAATGGATGTTTGTGAAGTAAGAATGAAGGTGTGTGAAGTCATAGAATGGAGATGTGTGAAGTCAAAGAATGGAAGTGTGTGAAGTCACAGAATGGAGGTATGTGAAGTCATAGAATGGAGGTGTGTGAAGTCATAGAATGCAGGTGTGTGAAATCACAGAATGGAGGTGTGTGAAGTCAGAATGGAGGCGAGAAATCGCAGAATGGAGGTGGGTGAAGTCATAGAAAGGAGGTGTGGGAAGTCATAGAATGGAGGAGTGTGAAGTGATAGGGCGGAGGTGAGTGCAGTCACAGATACGAGGTCTGTGAAGTCATAGAATGGAGGTGTGTGAAGTCAGAATGGAGGTGTGTGAAGTCATAGAATGGAGATGTGTGAAGTCATACAATGGAGGTGTGTGAAGTCACAGAATGGAGGTGTGTGAAGTCATACAATGGAGGTGTGTGAAGTCCGAATGGAGTTCTGTGAAGTCACAGAATGGAGGTGTGTGAACTCAGAATGGAGGGGTGTGAAGTCATAGATGGAGGTGTGTGAAGTCATACTATGGAAGTGTGTGAAATCAAAGAATGGAGTTTTCTGAAGTCACAGAATGGAGCTGTGTGAAGTCAGAATGGAGGTGTGTGATGTCACAGAATGGAGGTTTGTGAAGTCATAGAATGGAGGTATGTGAAGTCACAGAATGGAGGTGTGTGAAGTCATAGAATGGAGGTGTGTGAACTCATAGAATGGAGGTGTGTGAAATCACAATGGAGGTGTGAGAAGTCATAGAATGGAGGTGTGTGAAGTCAGATTGGAGGTGTGTGAAATCACAGAATGGAGGTGTGTCAACTCAGAAATGAGGTGTGTGAAGTCATAGAATGGAGGTGTGTGAAGTCATAGAATGGAGTGTGTGAAATCATAGAATGGAGGTGTGTGAAGTCACAGAATTGAGGTGTGTGAAATCAGAATGGAGGTGTGTGAAGTCAGAATGGAGGTGTGTGAAGTCATAGAATGGAGGTGTGTGAAGTCATAGAATGGAGGTCTGTGAACTCAGAATGGAGGTTTGTGAAGTCATAGAATGTAGGTGTGTGAACTCAGAATGGCGGTGTATGAATTCAAAGAATGGAGGTGTGTGAAGTTATAGGATGAAGGTGTGTTAAGTCAAAGAATGGAGGTGTGTGAAGTCACAGAATGGAGGTGTGTGAAGTCATAGGATGGAGGAGTGTGAAGTCACAGAATGGAGGTGTGTGAAGTCACAGAATGGAGGTGTGTGAACTCAGAATGGAGGTCTTTGAAGTCACAGAATGGAGGTTAGTGAAATCATAGAATGGAGGTTTGTGAAGTCATAGAATGGATGTCTCTGAATTAAGAATGAAAGTGTGGGAAGTCATGGAATGGAGGTGTGTGAAGTTACAGAATGGAGGTGTGCGAAGTCACAGAATGGAAGTGTGTGAAGTGAAAACGGAGGTGTGTGAAGTCACAGTATGGAGGTGTGTGAAGTCAAAAAGGTGGTGTATGAAGTCACAGAATGGAGGTGTGTGAAGTCATAGAATGGAGCTGTGTGAAGTCAGAATGGAGGTGTGTGTAGTCAGAATGGAGGTGTGTGAAGTCACAGAATTGTGGTGTGTGAAGTCATAGAATGCAGGTGTGTGAAGTCACATAATGGAAGTGTGTGAAATCATAGAATGGAGGTGTGTGAAGTCACAGAATGGAGGTGTGTGAAATCAGAATGGAGGTGTGTGAAGTCAGAATGGAGGTGTGTGAAGTCATAGAATGGAGGTTTGTGAAGTCACAGAATGGAGTTGTGTGACGTCACAGAATGGATGTTTGTGAAGTAAGAATGAAGGTGGTTGAAGTCATAGAATGGAGGTGTGTGAAGTCATAGAATGGAGGTGTGTGAAGTCACAGAATTGAGGTGTGTGAACACAGAATGCAGGTGTTTGAATCACAAAATGGAGGTGTGTGAAATCATAGAATGGAGGTGTGTGAAGTCATAGAATGGATGTTTGTGAAGTAAGAATGAAGGTGTGTGAAGTCATAGAATAGAGGTGTGTGAAGTCAAAGAATGGAGGTGTGTGAAGTCATAGAATGGAGGTGTGTGAAGTCACACAATGGAGGTGTGTGAAGTCTCGAATGGAGGTGTGCGGTCATAGAATGGAGGTGGGTGAAGTCATAGAAAGGAGGTGTGGGAAGTCATAGAATGGAGGAGTGTGAAGTCATAGAGTGGAGGTGACTGAAGTCACAGATTGGAGGTCTGTGAAGTCATAGAATGGAGGTGTGTGAAGTCAGAATGGAGTTGTGTGAAGTCATAGAAAGGAGATGTGTGAATTCATAGAATGGAGGTGTGTGACGTCACAATTGAAGTGTGTGAAGTCATAGAATGGAGGTGCGTGAAGTCACAGAATGGAGGTGTGTGAAGTCATACAATGGAGGTGACTGAAGTCAGAATGGAGGTGTGTGACGTCACAATTGAAGTGTGTGAAGTCATAGAATGGAGGTGCGTGAAGTCACAGAATGGAGGTGTGTGAAGTCACAGAATGGAGCTGTGTGAAGTCAGAATGGAGGTGTGTGAAGTCATAGAAAGGAGGTGTGTGAAGTCAGAATGGAGGTGTGTGAAATCATAGAATCAAGGTGTGTGAAGTCACAATGGAGGTGTGTGAAGTCATAGAATGGAGGTGGGTGAAGTCACAGAATGGAGGTATGTGAAGTCATAGAATGGAGGTGTGTGAAGTCACAGAATTGAGGTGTGTGAATTCATAGAATGGAGGTGTGTGAAGTCATAGAATGGAGGTGTGTGAAGTCATAGAATGGAGGTGTGTGCATTCATAGAATGGAGGTGTGTGAAGTCACAGAATTTAGTTTGTGAACTCAAAATGGAGGTGTTTGAAGTCACAGAATGGAGGTGTTTGAACTCAGAATGGAGGTAGGTGAAGTCACAGAATGTAGGTTTGTGAAGTCATAGAATGGAGGTGTGTGAATTCACAGAATGTATGTTTGTGAATTCATAGAATGGAGGTGTGTGAAGTCATAGAATGGAGGTGTGTCAAGTCATAGAATTGAAGTGTGTGAATTCACAGAATGGAGGTATTTGAAGTCAAAGAATGGAGGTGTGTGATCTCACAATAGAGGTGTGTGAAGTCACAGAATGGAGTTGTGTGAAGTCATAGAATGGAAGTGTGTGAAGTCATAGAATGGAGTTGTGTGAAGTCAGAATGGACGTGTGTGAAGTCAGAGAACTGAGGTGTGTGAACTCAGAATGGAGGCGTGTGAAGTCACAGAATGGAGGTTTGTGAAGTCATACAATGGTGGTGTGTGAAGTCATAGAATGGATGCTTCTAAAATAAGAGTGAAAGTGTGTGAAGTCATAAAATGGATGTGTGTGAAGTCAAAATGAAGGTGTGTCAACTCATAGAATGGAGGTGTGTGACCTCATAGAATGCAGGTGTGTGAAGTCATGGAATGGAGGTGTGTGAAGTCAAAGAACGGAAGTGTGTGAAGTCAAACAATAGAGGTATGTGAAGTCACAGAATGGAGGTGTGTGAAGTCACAGATTGGAAGTGTGTGAAGTCAAAACGGAGGTGTGTGAAGTCACAGAATGAAGGTGTGTGAAGTCACAGAATGGAGGTTTGTGAAGTCAGAATGGAGGTGTGTGAAGTCATAGAATGGAGGTGTGTGAAGTCAGAATGGAGGTGTGTGAAGCCATAGAATGGAGGTGTGTGAAGTCAAAATAGAGGTGTGGGAACTCATAGAATGGAGGTTTGTGAACTCAGAATAGAGGTGTGTGAACTCATAGAATGGAGGTGTGTGAAGTCAAATGGAGGTGTGTGAAGTCATAGGTTGGTGGTGTGTGAAGTCATAGAATGGAGTTGTGTGAAGTCATAGAATGGAGGTGTGTGAAGTCAGAGAATGGATGTGTGTGAAGTCATAGACTGGAGGTGTGTGAAGTCATAGAATGGAGGTGTATCAAATCACAGAATGGAGATGTGTGAAGTCACGGAATGGAGGTGTGTGAAGTCACAGAATGGCGGTGTGTGAAGTCAAAATGGAGGTGTGTGAAGTCAAAGAATGGAAGTGTGTGAAGTCATCGAATGGAGGTGTGTGAATTCACAGAATGGAGGTGTGTGAAGTCAGAATAGAGGTGTGCGAAGTCATAGAATGGATGTGTGTGAAGTCAGAATGGAGGTTTGTGAAGCCATAGAATGGAGGTGTGTGAAGTCAGAATAGAGATGTGTGAACTAATAGAATGGAGGTGTGTGAAGGCACAATGGAGGTGTGTGAAGTCATAGAATGGTGGTGTGTGAAGTCATAGAATGGAGCTGTGTGAAGTCAGAATGTAGGTGTGTGAAGTCAGAATGGAGGTGTGTGAAGTCACAGAATGGAGGTGTGTGACGTCACAAAATGGATGTTTGTGAAGTAAGAATGAAGGTGTTTGAAGTCATAGAATGGAGGTGTGTGAAGTCACAGAATGGAGGTGTGTGAAGTCATAGAATGGAGGTGTGTGAAGTTACAGAATGGAGGTGTGTGAAGTCATAGAATGGAGGTTTGTGAAGTCATAGAATGGAGGTTTGTGAAGTCACAGAATGGAGGTGTGTGACGTCACAGAATGGATGTTTGTGAAGTAAGAATGAAGGTGTTTGAAGTCATAGAATGGAGGTGTGTGAAGTCATAGAATGGAGGTGTGTGAAGTCAGAATGAAGGTGTGTGAAGTCACAGAATTGAGGTGTGTGAACACAGAATGCAGGTGTTTGAATCACAAAATGGAGGTGTGTGAAATCATAGAATGGAGGTGTGTGAAGTCATAGAATGGATGTTTGTGAAGTAAGAATGAAGGTGTGTGAAGTCATAGAATAGAGGTGTGTGAAGTCAAAGAATGGAGGTGTGTGAAGTCATAGAATGGAGGTGTGTGAAGTCACACAATGGAGGTGTGTGAAGTCTCGAATGGAGGTGTGCGGTCATAGAATGGAGGTGGGTGAAGTCATAGAAAGGAGGTGTGGGAAGTCATAGAATGGAGGAGTGTGAAGTCATAGAGTGGAGGTGACTGAAGTCACAGATTCGAGGTCTGTGAAGTCATAGAATGGAGGTGTGTGAAGTCAGAATGGAGTTGTGTGAAGTCATAGAAAGGAGATGTGTGAATTCATAGAATGGAGGTGTGTGACGTCACAATTGAAGTGTGTGAAGTCATAGAATGGAGGTGCGTGAAGTCACAGAATGGAGGTGTGTGAAGTCATACAATGGAGGTGAGTGAACTCAGAATGGAGGTTTGTGAAGTCATAGATGGAGGTGTGTGAAGTCATAGTATGGAGGTGTGTGAAATCATAGAATGGAGTTTTGTGAAGTCACAGAATGGAGCTGTGTGAAGTCAGAATGGAGGTGTGTGAAGTCATAGAATGGAGGTGTGTGAAGTCAGAATGGAGGTGTGTGAAATCATAGAATCAAGGTGTGTGAAGTCACAATGGAGGTGTGTGAAGTCATAGAATGGAGGTGGGTGAAGTTACAGAATGGAGGTGTGTGAAGTCATAGAATGGAGGTGTGTGAAGTCACAGAATTGAGGTGTGTGAATTCATAGAATGGAGGTGTGTGAAGTCACAGAATTGAGGTGTGTGAATTCATAGAATGGAGGTGTGTGAAGTCATAGAATCTAGGTGTGTGCATTCATAGAATGGAGGTGTGTGAAGTCACAGAATGGAGTTTCTGAACTCAAAATGGAGGTGTTTGAAGTCACAGAATGGAGGTGTGTGAAGTCATAATGGAAGTGTGTGAAGTCATAGAATGGAGGTGTGTGAAGTCAGAATGGACATGTGTGAAGTCACAGAATTGAGGTGTGTGAACCCAGAATGGAGGTGTGTGAAGTCACAGAATGGAGGTTTGTGAAGTCATACAATGCAGGTGTGTGAAGTCATAGAATGGAGGTGTCTGAAGTCAAAATGGAGGTGTGTGAACTCATAGAATGGAGGTGTGTGAACTCATAGAATTGAGGTGTGTGAAGTCATGGAATGGAGGTGTGTGAAGTCCAAGAATGGAGGTGTGTGAAGTCACAGAATTGAGGTTGCCGGGGCCAACCGGCAACAAACCAGGGTTCCCGAAATCGGGGGCAAGGACTAGCAAGAAATAGAAGAGAGACAGATACAGCGGGTCCGGGATGTCCGCAGTCCAGGTAAAGACTGCCGAGACTGCTGGTTTATTTTCCACTCCCCCTTCTTCCCTCCTCCTGACCCAGGGAACCTCCAGGTGTTACATTCATATGGTAATTCTCAGGTCATTTACATAGAATAGGGCCAGAAAGCAATAAGACAATAAATCCATCGTCTGATGCAATCCAAGGCACAGTTTGATTCCACTCTGGCTCACAACAGGAGGTGTGTGAAGTCACACAATGGAGCTGTGTGAAGTCAGAATGGAGGTGTGTGAAGTCATAGAATGGAGGTGCGTTAAGTCACAGAATGGAGGTGTGTGAAGTCATAGAATGGAGGTGTGTGAAGTCATAGAATGGAGGTGTGTGAAGTCACAGAATGAAGGTGGGTGAAGTCACAGAATGGAGGTGTGTGAAGTCACAGAATTGAAGTGTGTGAAGTCAAAATGGAGGTGTGTGAAGTCACAGAATGGAGGTCTGTGAAGACACAGAATTGAGGTGTGTGAAGTCAGAATGGAGGTGTGTGAAGTCAGAATGGAGGTGTGTGAAATCATAGAATGGAGGTGTGTGAAGCCACAATGCAGGTGTGTGAACTCATGGAACGAAGGTGTGAAGTAAAATTGCAGGTGTGTGAAGTCATAGAATGGAGGTGTGTGAAGTCATAGAATGGAGGTGTGTGAAGACACAGAATGGAGGTGTGTGAAGTCATAGAATGGAGGTGTGTGAAGTCACAGAATGGAGGTGTGTCAACTCACAAATGAGGTGTGTGAAGTCATAGAATGGAGGTGTGTGAAGTCACAATGGAGTTGTGTGAAGTCATAGAATGGTGGTTTTTAATGTCAACGAATGGAGGTGTGTGAAGTCATAGAATGGAGGTGTGTGAAGTCAGATTGGAGGTGTGTGAAATCACAGAATGGAAGTGTGTGAAATCATAGAATGGAGGTCTGTGAACTCAGAATGGGGGTTTCTGAAGTAATAGAATGGAGGTGTGTGAACTCAGAATGAAGTTTGTGAAGTCATAGAATGGAGGCGTGTGAAGTCATAGAATGGAGGTGTGTGAAATCACAGAATGGAGGTATGTGAATTCATAGAATGGAGGTGTGAAGTCATAGGATCTAGGTGTGTGAAGTCACAGAATGGAGGTGTGTGAAGTCACAGAATGGAGGTGTGTGAAGTCACAGAATGGAGGTGTGTGAACTCAGAATGGAGGTGTGTAAAGCCACAGAATGGAGGTGTGTGAAGTCATAGAATGGAAGTGTGTGAAGTCATAGAATGGAGGTGTGTGAAGACAGAATGGAGGTGTGTGAAGTCACAGAATGGAGGTTTGTGAACTCAGAATGGAGGTGTGTGAAGTCACAGAATGGAGGTCTTTGAAGTCATAGAATGGAGGTGTGTGAAGTCAGAGAATGGATGTTTCTGAAGTAAGAATGAAGGTGTGTGAAGTCATAGAATGGAGGTGTGTGAATATTTATGAAATTTAGCAATAAGAAGCACACAAATATCAACTCCTTACGGACACAACAAAGGCAGTACTCAGAGGAAAATTTATAGCGCTTAGTGCCTACAACAGCAAGTTGGAAAAATGGCAAACCAACTAGTTAATGTCTCACCTTAACCTCCTGGAAAAGGAGCAACAAACCAACCCTAAACCCATTAGGAGAAAGCAAATTATTAAAATCAAAGAAGAATTAAATGATTTCGAATAAAAAAACTATAGAAAGAATCAACAAAACAAGGAGTTGGTTCTTTGAAAGAATTAACAAAATTGACAAGCCCTTAGCAAATCTTACCAAAAAAAGAAGAGAGCATATCGAAATAAACAAAATCGCAGATGAAAAGGGTAATATCACGACAGAAATTACCTAGATCCAGAATATCATGAGGGAATACTTCTCAAACCTTTACGCCAACAAATTTGAGAATCTAGAAGAAATGGATGAATTCCTAGACAATATTAACATACCCACACTGAACCAAGAAGAGCTAACCCAACTCAACAGGCCTATTTCATGCTCTGAAATAGAAATGGAAATTAGACAACTTCCACTTAAAAAGAGCCCAGGGCCAGATGGATTCACAGCTGAATTCTATAAGGTCTTCAAAGCAGAGCTCACACCAATATTCCTCAAGCTCTTCAACGAAATTGAAAATGAAGGTTCTTTACCAAACTCATTCTGTGAAGCCAGTATATCCCTCATCCCCAAACCAGACAGAGATTCATCAAAGAAAGAGATCTATAGACCCATTTCTTTGATGAACATCGATGCAAAACTTCTCAACAAAATACTGGCCAACCGTCTAAAACAACTCATCAAAAAAATTATACACTAGGATCAAACTGGATTCATCACAGGGAGGCAAAGCTGGTTGAACATACACAAATCAATTAATATAATTCGACACATCAACAGGAGCAAGGACAAAAATCACATGATTGTCTCAATAGATGCGGAAAAGGCATTTGACAAGATCCAAAAGCCCTTTATGTTAAAAGATGTGGAAAAACTAGGAATCCATGGAACATTTCTAAATGTAATAAAGGCTGTGTATGAGAAACCCACTGCTAGTATTATACTTAATGGGGAAAATCTAAAGCCATTCCCTCTAAAATCAGGAACGAGACAAGGATGCCCACTCTCTTCACTCCTTTTTAACATAGTAATAGAATTCCTAGGCAGTGCAATAAGGCAAGAAGCAAGCATAAAGGGGATCCAAGTAGGGAAAGAGGAAATAAAACTACCCCTCTTTGCAGATGACATGATTCTGTATTTAAAGAATCCTATAGACTCTACTCCCAAGCTCCTTGAGCTGATTCAAAGCTTTGGAAGGGTAGCAGGTCATAAAATCAACCCTCACAAATCAACTGCTGTCCTTTACGCCAACAGTGAGGGGAAGGAGGCAATAATCAGGAAAGAAACTCCTTTCACAATAGCCTCAAAGAAAATAAAGTACCTAGGAATTAGCTTAACTAAGAATGTAAAGGACCGTTTAGATGAAAACTTTAAAACCCTAAAAGAGGAAATTAAAGCAGAACTAAGGAAATGGAAAAACCTCCCATGCTCCTGGATTGGAAGAATCAACATTGTGAAAATGACAATCTTTCCAAGGGCTATCTACCAATTCCATGCAATACCCATCAACATCCCAATGTCATTCTTTAAAGAAATAGAAGAGGCAATTCAAAATTTCATATGGAATAATAAAGACCCCGTATAGCAAAAACACTTCTTAGCAGAAAGAACAGCGCTGGAGGAATTTCAATTCCAAACTTTAGACTCTATTACAGAGCTATAATTCTCAAAACAGCTTGGTGTTGGCACAAGAACAGGCCTGAAGTCCAATGGAATAGAACTGCGGACCCAGATATTAAACCACAGACCTATGGCCACCTAATCTTTGACAAGGGAGCCAAAAAAATGGAATGGAAGAAAGATAGCCTCTTCAACAAGTTGTGCTGGCAGAACTGGTTAAGCACCTGCAGAAAACTAAATTGGATCCTTCTTTGTCACTTTGCACTAGAATTACCTTCAAATGGATCAAAGACCTGGAGGTAAAAGCTGACACACTGAAAAGTTTACAGGAAGGAATAGGAGATACACTAGGCCTCCTTGGCACAGGTCGAAACTTTCTTAATAAGGACCAAGAATCACAACAAATCAGAGAAAGGCTGGATAAGTGGGACTGCATTAAACTGCAGAGCTTTTGTATGGCAACGGATATAGCTAGTAGCTAATCAGGAAGCATACAGACTGGGAGAAGATCTTCACCAACCAAACAACGGACAAAGGCCTCATATCTAAAATATATCAACAATGCAAAAAATTGAATCACTCCAAAACTAACCTCCAAAGTAACACCCACCGCATTAAAAAATGGGCTAAAGACTTAAAGAGAGTCTTCTCTGAAGAAAAACCAATAATGGCCTATAGACACATGAAGAAATGCTCCACATCTCTGGGCATAACAGAAATGCAAATCAAAACAACTCTAAGATTCCACCTCACTCCAGTTAGAATGGCCAGGATCAGGAAAACGAATGACAACAGATGCTGGAGGGGATGTGGCCAGGAGGGATCACTCTACACTGTTAGTGGGAGTGCAAACTCGTTCAACCACTATGGAAAGCAGTGTGGCAGGGCCTCAAAAGGCTAAATATAGAACTCCCCTTTTATCCAGCAATTCCACTACTTGGCATTTACAGAAACAAGGGCATACTAAACCCACTAGCACAACAATGTTCATTGCAGCACTATTCACCATAGCAAAGATATGAAACCAACCCATATGTCCCTCAGTTGATGAGTGGATCAACAAGTTGTGGTATTTGTACACAATGCAATTCAATGTTGTTGTCAGAAAGAATGACATCGCCCCATTTGTTAGGAAATGGAAAGACTTAGAACAAATCATATTAAGTAAAGTAAGCCAGACTCAAAGGAACTTAGGCTCAGTGGTTTCCCTCATTCGTCATAATCAGTAGAAACCTTGGGCTCTACTAACAGAGTTTTGCAATAGAGCAAAAGGCCATATATAAGGCCATATAATGTGAAGCTAATTGAAAGGACCTCCAGGATATTGAAACAAAAGCCACATAATGAATGATTGTTGTCCTTAATGTACTATGTTGTCTCTCATCTCCTTTGCTGTACCTCGGTTATCCAATATTGGTATAGTATATCACTTTGTTATCTGATATATTGAATTTATTTGTATTTGGATATTTGAAATTTGATAGGGAAGGGGGGAAAACCAAGACGGGTGGGGGGTGTGGGGTTGGAGGGAAATGGGTACCAAGACATGTGAAAGGGTATCAATGTGTATAAATTAATGCACCTTCTATCTGGCAAATATCATGTAACCCTTTTACTTATTACAAGAAAAAGAATTAAAAAAAAGAAAGTTGTAGTGTGTAGGGAGGATGATGGGGTCAAATACATTTCTTCTTAGAAATATACCTCATCTAGTTGCCCTGGATTTTCCTGGCCTTCTTCTTAGACAAAGGCCTATTATTCTGGATTTGTGGCTTGGAAATGATCTAGCATGTACATCTTCGAGTAAGACATCCACAACTTCCATGCCTGAGACTCGAGTTTCCTGATCTTTGGCAACAGCACAGCAAAATCTTTCTTCTTCCTGAGCCACAGGCGAAGTGAGCTGGCTTGAGTTGGTTGTTAGTTACAGTGGCTTGGTTACCAGGGTTCCATATTCTGTTCCATTGTGAGGGAGGCAGGGTCACCTTTCAGGGCCCAATGACCAAAGATCCTTGCTCACAGAAGACCTCACCAAAGACATACTGGAGGCTGAATCTCTCCTCCAATCTCACAATATACATGTGGATGTAGTAAACAGCACACTTTATTTGTCCAATCCCAATGTCTTCCACTAGGCCCAACTACCAGTCTTGTCTCAGGCTCAAGGAGCCTTCCTTAGGTAAGATCCAAACTTAAGGGTCAATATTG
Source organism: Megascapheus bottae (assembly GCF_031878675.1). NCBI lineage: Eukaryota > Metazoa > Chordata > Mammalia > Rodentia > Geomyidae > Megascapheus > Megascapheus bottae. The sequence goes on from NW_028327283.1 coordinate 324,731, forward strand.
CCCTCATCCTTTACAAAACATTTGCTTCACAGTGCCTTCTCTGCCTGCATTTTGCCCCTTGTCGAATTTTTTTTGTTTTTGCTAGTCTTGGGACTTGACCAAAGAGTTTGAACATTGTTCTTGGGCTTTCTTTAGGCTTTAGCTGTCCCACCAAGCCACAGCACCACTTGCAGCGTTTTCTATGTATGTGGAAATGAGGAATCAAACCTGAGTCTTTTTGCGTGGTAGCCAAGGACTCTACCACTAGGTCAAACACACAGGGCTTCTTGCACATATTTTTGACGTCAATCTACTAGGATATTATTAGGTTTCTGTATCCTAATCACTTTTTTCCTGATGATTAGCTTTCCTGTCATATGTAAAAAATGCAAGAGGGAAAAACACAGAAGAATTAGTGAAATTAAAAAAAAAGCATTACACACATAGATAAGTGTTCATTCTTTGTAGGAGAAAGGATATTTTGATATGATGATGATGACTTTATAATTACTATGAAAGGGTTGAGAGTTTGGCATAGTGGTAGAGTGCTTGCCTAGCATCCATGAAGATCTGGGTTTGGTTGCGCAGTATCACATAGATAGAAAATCTAGATGTGGCACTGTGGCTCAAGTGGCAGAGGGCTAGACTTGAGAAAACCCGAGGACAGTGTTCAGGCCCTGAATTCAAGCCCCAAGACTGGCAGAAAGGTAAAAGAAAATAAAAATGCTTTTACGAGCTAATTCACTCACAGCATTTGCTTCTGAAATCTTCGCTTCTGCATCTTGTGAAGTACCCCTTTCCCTCAACGTGGACAAGAAAAATAGATCCATCCCATGGTTCACTGTGAGGCCACTGGTTGGGCTAAGAGCTAGTCGTGCAGCAACACATAAGTTTTATTCTAATACTTTCCAAACTTTGTACTCAAATATGCTACCTACTTACCAACTTAGGTCAGTTATCCTTATGCTATATCTTTTCTTCATTAGTACAATAATCTTACACTCCTGCGTTAATCCTCTTGTACCTCCCCTGACCTCTCTCATTCTTTTTTTTCTATCTCTGGACCTCTGCTCGTCTTTCAACCCTTATACTGCACGGATCTACACTTGATGGCTGTTGAGCAATATTGTATATGCAGGTGGTTAATTATTCTCTAGCTTCAGAGGTACTTAAGACAATAGAGATTGGATTGAGAGGCTTATTGTTTTGGGTATAAATCGCTTATCATTGGTTGTATTAGACTGGTCTGTAAGTGCAGAAAAAGAAAGAGTGATAATACCAATCAAAACTTCTGAACATCTAGTGTCTGCCAGCTACAGAGATCTAGGTTGGTTATATCTGAAAAACTATAATTGTATTTAGTAGTAGTTTTGCTCCCATTTTCAAATGGGCAGAACAAGAAACTCAAGAAAAATGTCAAATCAAGAAACAACATCCCCCACCCAATGTAAACAGACAATGGAACATGTGAAAATATAAAGAAAGAGATAATGGAGGAAGCCATAGCTGAACAAGAGGAAAGCATAAACAAGGTGATAAGTGAAAAAGAAGAAGCCATAAAGGAGGCCATAATAAAAGATTTTAAAAGAAAGATGGATGAATTCATAGAATTCACAAAGAAAAACGTGAGCAAACTCCAGCAAATGTCCGAAGAAAATAAAGCTACTGAGCTAACCATTCAAAAGGAAATCAAGGAGATAAAGAAATCCATACATGATCTCAAACAAGAGATGCAAGGCATCAAAAATGAGCAATTAGAAGCAAGGGAGATGAAAAATAAAGTAGATAGCTTTGATAGCAGGTAAGACAATGCAGAGGAGAGAATATCCGGGGCTGAAGATAATTTAGGTATTATACAGAAAGAACAGAAAATGAGTCAATCCAAATCTAGGATATATGAGAGAGAGCTTCAGGAGGTCCAAGATACAATTAGGATGCCTAATATAAGGCTAGTTGGTATTGAGGAGGGCGTGGAGAAAGAATTAAATGGTATTGGAAATATACTTCAGGGAATCATCTCAGAGAATTTCCCAAATATCCAGAAGGGCAGGCCCACTCCTTGCACACCCTTCGACTCCAGTTTTAGCTTCTCTTGGACTGGGTGTCCAGCCTACCCCTTCCTACACTCACAAAGGGTCTACAATTCTCTTCCCAGGGTCCTTTCTTCTGCCAGCCAGAGTACAGACTGTGCACATCTTGACGATCACAGAGCTCAAAGCCAAAGGCTGAGATGCAGAAGGGGGTTACCCAGTAGATCCACAGGGCCCATGGATCATCCTGTGCATCCCCCAGCTGTGACTTCCCCCACCCCCTTGGCAGGGAAGCTCCATGCCCACATCCTGATCCCTGGTCCCCTCCAATTCCATTCTCCCTTGGATTTTGCAGACTGTCTACCATCAGGATCTAAAATTCTATTCATCACTTTATGTCCTTATCACTGATTTGCTACTTTGACAGGATCTCCCCGTGCAAGGAGAGTGGGCATATCATGTACTCTCTGTGGAGAAGTTGCCCCAGGAGAAGAAATATGCACTTCATGTGAGTGTTGGACAGGGCAGGAGGGCTCCCTAGGATCAGAAGCCACAGGAGGGGTGCAGATGGGGGAATGCTAGGGGCTCCAGGGGACAGAGGGAGTTAGGGCACAGTTGGTTCCTTCTGCAGGGTTGACACCGCTTCACAAACCCAACAGAATGAGGTTCACATTACAGATGTCAGAGACAGTGCAGATTGCCAATGGGCACAGGGGTCACTGTCACCCCCAGATGCTGGCTGCATGCTGGGATGCACGCAGGGATGTTTTCAAGATCAGATAATGAGGATGTTGCAGGGTGTAACCATTCTTTTCAGATGGCTCTCTACCTCTCTTGAGCTTCATCTCTATCTTTGGCTTTTTCTTGGCAGTTAACTGGAAATGAGAGTTTCATGGACTTTCCTGTCTGGACTGGCTTCAAACAGAAGCTATGCACAGTTTTCAAACCATACCCTACTGAAGAAGGGAAGCTTGATCTGGTGCTTAACTGGGTTGCACTTTGGCTCCATTTGCTATGCCTCACGGGAGGGGGCTCATCATTTCTAGACTAAGATCTCATGACCTTCAAAGTCAAATGCTACCTGAAAGTTCAGGGTCCCAGCCTATGTGTTGGGCCGGGGTGAATACATTCTCTGTAATGCTGGGTCATCAACCCATGTTTTAAGCTGGAAGTAGGCAGTGCCACATTTGATAAGAACATCTGCCAGAGATTGTCACCTCATGAAAGCAGATTCTAAATTTGTATTCCATTTCCTGTGGTGGAGAAATCCCCACTATGTTAGACAGGTTCACATCCACGTGCAGGTCACACTCCTAATGCACCCTTGAGTGTCCTCATGGTATTGGGATCTAAGTTTGTAGGGAATGCTGCTTTAGTCCATGAATTAGCTGGACAAGTGATGACAAACGTGTTGTGGATTAATATGAGAACAATTTAAGAAGCCCTGGCGGAGCATCAACCTGACCCTCTGTGGTGCTATAAATCTGAAAGGATGTTCCAGACTGAGAAACAATCACATGGCTTTGTGTTTGGCATCCAGACAATTGAGTGCATGTCTTAGCTGTCAGCCAATACAGAGGAGGACATGAATAAGTGGGTGGAAAGCATCTGTCAGACCCCTGTCTGGGGGCAGGTGGAGAGAACATAGGAAGGTAGATACCATGACTGTGGTGGGGCCAAAAAAAAGGGTAAAAGAGGCAAAGGAACCAGGTACTGGTAGCTCAAGACTGTCATCCTAGCTACTCAGGAGTTTGAGATCTGAGGATCACAATTCAAAGCCAGCCCAGGACAGAAACTCCATGAGACTCTTATCTGCAATAAACTACTGAATGCAAGAAGCTCAAGCTCAGTGACAGCATCCAGGCCTAGCGTTCAAAACCCAGGACTGGCAGAAAAAAGTATCAAAGGACAAGAAGCTGGCCAAAAGTTAGAGGGACTCTATCTTGACAAACAATACAATGGTAAGTTGCACTCAGAAGACTTGCACAAAATCTGGAAATGCCTGAGACCTATCTATGCATGTTTCCTGTTTGTCTAAATACATATGTTTATGCATTTATATATTAGTATAGAGAGACAGATCAATACATATGACTATACACATATACATAGCCAGACACTTATGGGTGTGTGGTATACTGTGTGAGAGTTTGTGTTTGTGTTTTGTGGATGGCTATCTCTGTTTAAGAAAGATAGAAAATATGTAAATATCTTTAAAAAAAACTTGATAAAATATAGAGAGACATAAGCTCTTGAGGGAATCTGAAATGACAAGATTATTCACAGGCACGTTTATCCTTATGGATTCCTCAGCAAGTTTTAATTTTTTTCATTATTTTCTTTCTTTTTTTGAACCAGTGCTAAGGATTTCTCTCAGAGACCAGGTGCTGCCAATTACTAATTTTCTCATGGCTGGTACAAGAGGAACTGAGCCACAGTTCCACTTTTGCCTTATTTATTCGTGCTTAACTGAAGATAAAGATTTCTATCAGTGACTTTCTTTCAGGGGCTGGATTCTAACGAGGATCCCCAGACCTCAGCCTTCTCTATAGCTACAATTAACAATATGAGAACCCAGCACTGGGTTCCAATGCACAGGGCAAGAAATTGAGTGAATCTCTCAACTCCAATTAGCTATAATAAGCTACAAGTGAAAGACCAATAACTTTGAGGAAAAGATGCTGAGGATTATCACACAGGCCGTATGAATAAGTCCTAAACTCTGTACATATGTGTGCATGCACACATTGGCAGATACACACACACATGCACACACACAATATCTCAGGCAATATTGTATTTTGAATTAATATCCAAAGATTGGAAACAGGATAGCAAGTAATAAAATCTGTTTTTCTTGTCTACATTGAGAGAAAGGGATAAGTCACAAGATGCAGAAGCGAAGAATTCAGAGGCAAATGCTGTGAGTGAATAACTTGTAAAAAGCACATTTTTTTCTTTTCTTTTCTTTTGTTTTTTCTGCCATTCCTGGGGCTTGAACTCAGGGCCTGAGCACTGCTCTTGGCTTTTCCCAAGTCTAGCCCTCTGCCACTTGAGCCACATTGCCATATGGATTTTTATATCTGTGTGATATTAAAGACTGAAACCTAGATCTTCATGGATGCCAGGCAAGCACTCTACCACTGGGCCAAACTCTAAACCCCGATCAAGTATTTATTAATAGTCATCTTCATCATATCAAAATATCCTTTCTCCTACAAAGAATGAAAACTTATCTATGTCTGTAAGACTTTTTTTATGTCACCAATGCTTCTGTGATTTTCCCACTTGCATTTTTACAGATGACAGCACAGATATTCATCAGGAAGAAAAATAGATTAGGATACAGAAACCTAACAACGTCCTAGTAGATTGAGGTGAAAAATATGTGCAAGATGGCCTGGGTGTTTCATCTATTTGTAGAGTGCTGGGCTACCACACAAAAAGACTCCGGTTTGATTCTGCAGTACCATATACATAGAAAACGCTGGAAGTGTTGCTGTGGCTCAGTGGGACAGCTATAGCCTAAAGAAAGCCTAAGAACAATGGTCAGGCTCTGAGGTCAAGTCCCAGGACGAGCAAAAAAAATGTGGAAGAGAATAAATGCAAGCTGAGAAGGCACTGTGAAGCAAAATGTCTTGTGAAGGGTAAGGGGAATAGTGACAGTTAAGTTTGGATCTTACCTAAGAAAGGCTCCTTGAGCCTGAGACCAGGCTAGCACTTACGCCTAGTTAATGACTTGGGATTTGAACAAAAAGGTGTGCTGTTTACTACATCCATATGTGAGGTGGGAAGGGAGATTCAGCCTCCAGTATGTCTTTGGGGAGGTCTTCTGTGAGCAAGGAGCTTTGGTCATTGGGCCTTGAAAGGTGACCCTACCTCCCTCACAATGGAACAGAATATGGAACCCTGGTAACCAAGACACTGTATGTGACAACCAGCTCAAGCCAGCTCCCTTGGCCTGTGGCTCAGGAACCAGAAAGATGTTGCTGTGCTGTTGCCAAAGGTCAGGAGGCTCGCATCTCAGGCATGAGAGATATGGATGTCTCACTTGAAGAAGTAGATGCTGGATCAGTGCCAACCCAAAATTCCAGTATATCAGGCATTTCTCTAGGAAGAAAGCCAGGAAACTCCAGGGCAACTCAGATGAGGTATATTGAGAGGAAACCTATTTGAACCCAGCATCCTGCCCACACACTACAACCTTCTTGTGTGCTTTCAAGTGACTCTACTGAGATTAGAGTGTGTCATTTCCAATCTACTCTATTCCAGTTCCTCTGTGTGAAGTGTGGTCCCATTCCTACGTTTGAAATATCCACTGTTTTGCCAACATAGTGTGATGGTAAGTCAGCTCAGACTCTGAATGAGCCTTGTAACCTATGGATCATGGTGGAAGGCCTGTTGGAGATGCTGCTGACAAAGCTGATCCCTGCCAACCAGAAAGGTGATCTCTTTTATGTGGGAAACTTTCTGCACAATTTCAAATAGTGGAGGACAATGTAGTAGTTGCTGGAAATTCTCTTGAAAAAGTGAGTGTTCCCCCTCCAAACCCAGGTTTGCTCACCCCTCCTGGCCAAGTCTTGGAATACTTTGCTCCTCTCTGAGCCTGTTTGTTTCACTGCGGTGTTCACAGGGGAGCTAAGCATGATACACGTGCACAAACTACTTTATTATGACTGGGACACCATGCCATTTCATTTCCCTCACAAGCTACTGGAGTCTCAACAGTGTTCTTACTGAGAAGTTGGATTTCAGGCATGAGTAAGTGGCTCCCAACTGCAGCCCTCACCTAGGTGACATCCTAGGAAATCCCATTTCCCAGTAAGAAATGAGGTGTCAGTACTAATGGTGGAGGCCTGTGAAATACTGGAGTCAGAGGAAAAGCTTGGGGCTGAATCACTTTTGAGCCATCAGGGAGGGATTGTGATAGCTTTGCCTGTTAGAACCTGAAAGCATTTACATTTTGGTGTGTGGTCCAGTGCTGCCACTTGAACCTGAACCCAGGTCTAAATGCCATCCCTTTGGTGTTCAAAAATTAGCACTGTACCATTTGAGTCATAGGTCAATTTCTGGCTTTTTGCTGCCTAATTGAAGACAAGTGCCTTTAGACTTTTACTGACTAGACTGGCTTTCCACTGTGATCTTCAGAGCTCAGCCTGCTGGGTGGCTAAGATTAGAGGAATGAGCATTTAGTTCTTTATTTAGAGCATTCACTTATTGATTTATTTACAGCATTTACTTAGTTAATTTAATGTGCGTTTACTTTGGACAGATGCATAGAGGCCTCTCTCAGAAGCTTCTGGAAGTGGGGTGTAAAAGTCATCTTGTTCTCGAGTGTCTCTTACCCCCCTCCCAGCACATAAGTGCACATCTCTGCAGGACAGCCACAGCATTAGAGTCCTGCAAGAAAGGGGCTTTTGTAGAAGGCTCAGGATGGAGAGAGAAGGCTCTCACTTTCCTGGTACCGAATGTGCCCACAGCATCATGTGTTCCATCTATACGATGTGAATGGACTTCTACCCCAGTGATTTCTACCAGTTCAAGAACTGCCACACCCTGACACAACTCAAGCTCTATATGAGGCTCCACATGCCGGCTTTGGACCTGCTCTTCTAAACACATACTTTTTGACCAGCTGGTGGAATGTGCGACCAGTAAGACCAAGAAAAAGTAGAAGTCCTGGTGTGGGTGCCTCAGAGCCTGTGAGTAGGAAGCCCATGTGGTCTAGATATTGGTTGGCCCTTACTTCTACAGAGCTTGGCAAAATGCCCTTTATGGGTGGTGTCAGCCAGGTAATGTCTGTCCTCTGAAAGGATTTGGGAATAAGCACTCATTAGAAAGACCCTACACCTCCTCAGTGTTCAGTCCAAACTCCAGTTCTACAGGTTCCTCCATTAGATCCTCATGGAAGTTGAGTGACACTTCAACTTGCAGAGTCCACTCTGTCCACTCTGTACCTATTTCCATTCTTAGGTTTGGGTCATCGTGGAAGAGCTTATCCTGAACTCCGGATGAAAAACCCACCAATGGAGCTGGTGACTGATGGAGACTGAGAATCATCACTGCACTCCAGAAAGCATGGGCCTTCTGTAGAAATTACCAAACAGGTTTAGAGTCCTGTGGATATACCTTTTGCTCTGAACCCCATGTGTGACACAGTTGAACCTGCAGATACTATGGAGGAAGAAAAAGAGCAGCCAGATTTCCTTCCGTTTCCTTTCACACTCCACCCAGAGTCAGTCCATGTGAGTCAGAGTAACACTCCACTTATTGTGCAAGCTGAAGGGGCACACGCTGGGCTCATGGAAAATGTCCCCATGGGAAGCAGCAATTGTACTCTCAATACTGGATTCATTGGAGGAAAATGAATCCATCCTCACAGAATATCCAGACCCATCCATGTCACTAAAAGAGACTCAATCTCCATTCGACAAACCAGAATCCATCCCCCTCTTAACTCAGGAAGGACATTCTGTTTCTCATGAGGAAGGAGACCCTTCTGAGGACTCTGAAGTAGAATTACTGTCTGAAGGCAACGTGGAGGCCAGTCTGGATTTAGAGCTTCCCTGTCTCCTTCCTAAAATGACATCACTTTATCTTGCTCTCATGATTCTTGTCAAGTATTCATTATATTTACTTTGCTAACTATTAAACTCTCATTGTTAATATTATGGTGTGCAGTTCTTCAGTGCTTATTATACTGTGTTTTATTTTCCACTTATAATGTGAGACCTCAGACACATAGGTCCAGGGTGGGCCAAAAACCAGACAGGTCTGGTCCCATAGAAGACAACCTTACTGGATATACAGGGAACTATGAAATGCATGGAATCACCAGGAATCCAGGCCAGGCCTCCATGGAAACACAAGTCAGCTACCAAAGCTTAAGGACAGAGCAGATGCCTGGAAATGTGTTTTGTCAATCTGGAGAAGTGCCAGAGTAACTGTAATATTATGTGGGACTCTGTTCTGTGAGTTCAAGTCTGTTTATATATCCATTGTGCTTTGTACAAATATTTAAGAAAATTAAAACTCCACAATAGCATCAAAAATCTACTTTGGCTTTGAATGTGGCCTAGTTGTAGAGTGCTCGCCTAGTATACAAGAAGACCTTGATTCAATTCCTCGGCACTGCATACACAGAAAAAGCAGATGGGGCACTGTGGCTCAGGTGTCAGATTGCCAACCTTGAACAAATGTGGCCAAGGATAGTTCCTGGTCCCTCAGTTCAAGCCCCAGGACTAGCCAAACAAGAAATCATACCATTTTCCACACATTTGGAAGTAAATGTGTTTTATCTAACCCTACTTCTTTTTTGCCAGTCCAGGCTGTGTGCCACCAAGCCAAACTACTGGCCCCCAACCTTACTATTTTTAATCATTTAATTTTTTTTACATAATCATATTTCATGCTGTCTGTATTAATACCATAAACAGTATGCTTAGTGTAATAATGTTAAAGGTAAAACATAAGAAATTAATAACTAAAATTCCTTTTTTATTAGTTTTATAGCATTACTACAATTTTATGAGAAAAATTACCTAGAATGATGATTTTAGAGTTCAAGTAATCCATTTTGATAAATATATCAACCTACATCATTTATTTGAACACATTTTAAACTATTTTTTTCAGGAATAAAAATACATATATATTTGTTGTAAATGAAATTTATGACTTGGGGGGAAGGGAAAGAGAAAAGGGGGCAGTGGGTAACAGTGTTTACAAGAAATGTACTCATTACATATGTAACAGCAATCTCTTTGTATATCACCTTGACAACAAATTTTTTGAAAAGTACAATAAGTTTAAATGTTCACTTTGGGAAGAATTTTTTCTTGCCAGTACTGGGCTTAGACTCAGGACCTGAGCACGATCCTTGTTTTTGTTTTTGTTTATTCTTAAGGCGCAAGTTCTATCACATGTGCCACAGCACCACTTTTATATTTTTTTATCTATGTCCTGCTGAGGAATTGAACTTGGGTCTTCATTCATGCTCGGCAAGAACTCTTCCACTAGGCTTAACTTATGGCCCCAGTGGGAAGGAAGTTTTCCATAGAATATGTAGGAAATATGTACACTAAGGAAAAGCCATCAAAAATAGAAGAAAAATTATATACTTAGATAACGACATGCCAGTATTATGGCAGATCTCTGTAATTCTAGCTTCAAGAGTGGCCTATTTGGACCGGGAGTTGGCTGGCTGAAGTAAAGTGCTATCCTTGAGCAAGCCCTAGGACAGTGCTCTGGCCATGAGTTGAAGCCATAGGACATGCAAAAAATAATAATTTAATGCCCGTGACTGGTGGCTCACCCTGGTAATCCTAGCTACTCTGGAGGATCGAGGTTCAAAGACGGCCCAGGCATAAAAATCTGTGAGAATCTTATTTCCAAATAATCCAGAAAATTCAAAATGACAATGTGCCTCAAGGGGTAGAGCTCTTGCCTTGAGCTGAAGAGCTTAAGGTAAACATGCAGGCCCAGAGTTCAAGCCCCATGAGTGAAAAAAAGAAAAAGAAAGCCCTTATCTAAGGCTGGAGTGCACACTAGTGGTAGTTTGCTTGCCTAGTATGCACAAAGCCCTGTGTTCAATTACTCTGTACCACTTACACCAAAAAAAAGCTGGAAATGATCTTATAAGGTTGGGTTCTGAGGATCACAGTTCAAAGCCAGGCCAGACACTTAAGTCCATGAAACTGTTACTTCCACTTAAGCACCAGAAAACCAGAAGTGACACTGTGGCTCAAGGTGTTTAAGGTTGTAGCCTTGAGCTGAAGAGCCCAGGGACACTGCCCAGGTGCACAATTAAAGTCTTACAACCAAAAGAGAGAGAGAGAGAGAGAGAGAGAGAGAGAGAGAGAGAGAGAGAGAGAGAGAGAGAGACAGAGAGAGAGAGAGACAGAGAGACAGAGACAGAGGGAGAGACAGAGAGAGAGGCAGAGAGAGAGGCAGAGAGAGAGGCAGAGAGAGAGAGAGACAGGCAGACAGACAGAGACAGACAGACACAGAGAGACAGTGACAGAGACATCAAACAGTCAGGCACTGCTGGCTGAAGCGTGTAATTCTACCTACTATGGAGGCTGAGATCGGAGGATCTTGGTTCAAAGCCCAAAGCCAGCCTGGACACATATGTTTGTGAGACTTACATCACCAATTAACTACCAGAAACCAAAAAATGGAACTGTAGAGGAAGAGCGCTAGCCTTGAGCTGAAGACGTCAGGCACAGTCCAGGCCCAAAGTCCAAGCACCATGACGAATCAATAATAAAAAAGAAGATAGATAATAGTAATGATGAATAATTTTGGGCTGGGAGTTTGGCCTAGTGGTAGAGTGCTTGCCTAGCATGCACGAAGACCTGGGTTCAATTCCTCAATACCACATACATAGAAAAATGCTGGAAGTGGTGCTGAGGCTGAAGTGGTAGAGCCCAAGCCTTGAGAAAATATAAGGACAGTGCTCAGTCCCTGAGTTCAAGCCCAGGACTGGCCAAATCAAAAGTAGTAGAGCACTGGCATTGAACTGAAGATCTGAGGAACAGCCCAGGCACAGAGTTCAAGCACCGCAAACAACAACAACAAAATCTATGAAATGGCAGTGGTGGTTTTAAGCTAAGCAAAAATAGAGTAGAAACTGGTAAAATACATATTTGTGTGTAAGCAAAATACCAGACTTATGCATTAGAACAGGATAGCAACTTGAAAAAAAATTTTGTTTTCCATCTCACTAGGTCCTGTCTCTTAATTTATTCAAGTAAGTAAAATGCTGGGTTTTATAATCATTGCTCTGAATATTAGAAAATCATGATATCTCTCATTAACCAACAAAGACCAGGAACTGGGGCTTCGTTCAAATGGCAGAGTATCAGGCAAGAGAAGAAAAAAATGAAGTAAGAACTTGAAGTTCTTGATCCAGAACCTGCATAGTAACAGAGCAGCAGCCTGGTGATGGTACCTCACACCTATAATCTTAGCTACTCAGGAGGCTAAGATCTGAGTATCAAAGTTTAAAGCCAGCCAAAGTACCCAGTTAACTGCCAGAAAAACCAGAAGTGGCACTGTGGCTCACAGATTAAAGCACTAGCCTTGAGCTGAAGAGCTCAGGGACATTGCCCAGGCCCAGAGTTCAAGCCCCAAAATTGACAAAAATCAAACAAGCAAACAAAACTCACAAAGAAGCCTGCAGACCACAGTGGTTCTGCTGAGTCTCTTCTCTATGGGGATCAGGAAACATTTCACTTTTTCTGTCTCTTCCCATCTCAACATTCATACTAAAATAAGACTGTGTTGAAAGTTTCAATTTATAAAAATGTTTTTCATGAAGCACCCTGAAATATTCATCGCTTATATCTCAATTGAAGATAGTTGATTTGGGGCTGCATTGGTAGAGTGCTAGCCTTGAGCAGAAAAGGTCAGGGATAGAGCTGAAGCACTCAGTTGAAGACCCAGTGCCAACAAACTAAAGAAAATATGCACTTTATACATATTTTCTAATTTCTTAATGAATTTTTCAGTCTGTATAAATATAGGGTACATTCCTTGTTACTTAAGTAAGATTGCTCTTTTTTTTTTCTTTTTGCCAGTCCTACGGCTTGGACTCAGGGCCTAGACATTTTCATTGGACTCGCTTGCCCAAGGTGAGTGCTCTGCCTCTTGAGAAACAGCGCCACTTCTAGCTTTTTTTCTGAGTATGCGGTACCGGTGAATAGAACCTAGGTCTTCATGCATTCTAGGTGAGCACTCTACCATTAGGCTACATTCCCAGGCAGGGAGATTCCTCTTACAGTCATTGTATGTTCACAGAGTTTGATCTCACACACTGTAGGGCCCTGGTTGGCTTTGACCTGTGATCCTAAGCCCTGAGCATCCTAAGTAGCTGAAATTACGTTGTGAGCCAGCATGATGACTTCCATTCTTTTTTCTACAAAAATATATGTAGTTATCTAAAATATATCTATAGCTGAAAAAAATGAATCTCTCCCAAACAAATCTTCAAAGAAACAACCATCCTATTAAAAGGTGGGCTAAAGACTTAAAAGAGTATTCTCTGAAGAAAAAATTAAAATGGGCTTTAGACACATGAAGAAATGCTCCATATCTCTAGCAATAAGGGAAATGAAAATCAAAACAACTTTGAGATTCCTCCTGACTCCAGTCAGAATGGCCATTGTCAAAAAATCTAATAAGAGATACTGGTGGGGAAGTGACCAGGGGTAACACACCTACACTGTTGGTGTGAGTGTAAACTCGTTCAACCACTAGGGAAAGCAGTGTGGTGGTTCCTCAAAAGACTGAACATAGAGCTCCCCTATGATCCAGCAAATCCACTACTTGGCATCTACCCAATTGTCCAGAAAAAAGGACATACTAAAGCCACTAGCACAATGATGCTCATTGCAGCACTATTTACCATAGCAAAGCTATGAAACCAACCCAGATGCCACTCAGTAGATGACTGAATCAAGAAGATGTGGTACTTATACACAATGAAATGCTATGCTGCCATCAGAAGGAAAGACATCGCCCCATTTGTAAAGAAATGGAAAGACTTGGAAAAATTCATATTAAGTGAAGCAAGCAAGACCCAAAGAAACATAAGCTCAATGGTTTCCCTCATTTGTAACAATTAGTTCACATCTAGGACTCTCCTAGCAGAGGCTTACAATAACTCAAAAACCTAGGTATATAAGGTCATATAGGATGAGACTAAATGAAAGGATCTCTAGGATATGGGAACAAGAGCTATATCTTGTGTCATCATTGCTCTTAATCTTGTGTGATTTTTGTCCTTAAACTACTATGTTATTTCTCATCTCTTATTTTGCCCTTTGGTTAATGTCAGATTGTTACTGTATCTGATTTTTCCCTGGCATATTGTATATATGTTTATTTGTTTATGTCAAATAGGAAAGGGAAGGGGGGAAACAAGATGATTGGGAAGGGGAGGGGAGAGGGAACTGGGGACAAAAACATGTGGAGTGGAATAAATGTGTGAGAAGTAATGCAGTCCACTACCTGTAAATGTAATCATAACCCCTCTATACATTACCCTGAAAATAAAAAAGAGACTATAAAAATATCTGTAGAAAATGAGGCTGGATGATGGAAACAACCAGATGCCCTACTACAAAAAATGTGATACACGCACACACACACACACACAATGGAATGATACATAGCCAACCGACAAGATAAAGTAATGGCATTCTCGGGGAAGTGGATGAAAAGGAAAAAAATCATATTAAGTGAAGTAAGCCAAACTCAAAGAACATAGGCCCAAGAGTCTCCCTCATTTGTCAAATTCAGTAGAAACCTTGGGCTCTGCTACCAGAGATTTATAATAGAACAAAATCTAGAGACATCGTGACAAATAGTATGACACTAAATGTAAGGACCTCCAAGATAAAGAAACAAAACTCATATAATGAGTGATTGTTGTCCTTAATGAACTATGTGATCTCTTATCTCTTTTGCTATCCCTTGGTTATATCATATTGTTACAATATTTCACCTTGTTTTCTGATATATTTCATATGTGCCTAATTGGTTATTTGAAATTGGATAGAGAAGGGGGGAAATGAACATGAGTGGGGGTAGGGGAAAGGAAATGGGGACCATATCATTGCATGGGGTATCAAAGTTTGAGAAGTAATGCACCTTCTATCTGGTGAATATAATGTAACCCTTCTATAAATTACAATAAAAATAAATACATAAAAAGAAGATCTGCACAGAAAAAAATAATAATGGCATTTTTGGGGTAGTGGATGAAATTAGAGTGAATCCTGTTGAGTGAGATAAGTCAAGACCAAGGAACAAAAGGTACATGGTATCCCTAATATATGGATATTAGTTTCAAACAGTAGTAGAGCGATGATTGAATAGTTGATACCCAAAGTTCTGGGCATAATTTTGGAGATATAAACATAACTACATAGATATAAAAATCTAGGATAGACTATACACTCTATAGACATGTGTTTTATTATAGACTAATCTGTATCTAGGTCATACATAGACTCAGCTTAATTTTTACTATATTCTAAAATCTATGTGCCAGTGATTATATAGCGATTCCCTTCTTGAATACTTGTTGGTTAAACATGACATTTGAAATATGATGTAAAATTCAATGTTAATAAATTTTTTAAAAAAGAGGCTAGAGGTAAATACCACTAATGTACTTGCTCTAAGTGGTACAGAAATTTTCTTAATGAATCAAGGGGTTTTATTACATCTTTATGCAATTTTTTTAGTTCTGAGTGTTCTACACTCAATGATACTTCTGGAAAGATGATATAGCTGACTGTGTAGATGGTATGAAGACATACTGGCCTAAACGTAGAATAAAGCATTGTTAAGTGGCTGTTAGCTGTCCAAATTCTACTGGATTATGTGGAATGAATTTATTAAGCACAATGCAGGCTCTTAGATCAGGATCAAGATTATGTCGTTCCATCAGATGAATGAGGAAAGATCAGAAAAATCTACTAAGATATCCAGATATACTTTTGAAACTAAGGTATCTGGACTCCTTTTTTTTCTTTCTTGGTGGGGAGCTTGAACTTTGGACCTGGGCAAGGTCTCTTAGTTATTTTTCCTCAAGGCTAACGCTGTACCAGTTTAAGCCACAACTCCACTTAGTTTTTGGGTGGATAAATGGAGAGAAGAATCTTACAGTTTTTTTTTGTTTTCGTTTTTTTGCTTGCAAAGGCTTTGAATCACCTTCTCCCTGGCTAGTAGAATGACAATTATGACCCTCCAGCGCCTGGCTAGTGATTTTTTGAAAATTGGACTTTCTTCCAAATCACGTAACTGGTTCCTAGCAAAGTTTTGAAGCCTGACTTAAATGTGACAGATTTTTGTCACTTGGAGACACTCTGTGCTGAACGTTAGAAATCTACCAGCTGAGTCACAGTGGCACTTCCAGTTTTTGTTTATGTGGTGCTGAGGAATGGAATCCAGGGTTTCATACATGCTAGGCAAGCTTCATTTTCAGCCCAAGGTTTTATGTTTTGTTTTTTCAGTGTTGTTGCTTCTAAGGTACTGTATGATGTTCTTTCATTTTCTTTGCTTTTTACCTCTTTTCTTCTTTTTCCCTTTAGTTTTATTCTCTGTAGTCACTGTGTTGAATTCGGGTACCCTATGTCTTGTACATAGGTTTATGTGATTTGGGGAATGGAGAGGGTATAATAAAATGGTAAAAAAAAACCAAAGGAAAAAGGGTGAACCAATTGAACAGTGATACTTGGAAGACACTAAACGGAAATGAACTGAACAATCTGGGTGGAGAGGGGGCTGAGGGTAGGAAAACAGAGAAAAATGAGGGAGGGGATAACAATTTTCTTAAGAAATGTGTTCATTACTTATGTAACCGTATGCCAACTATATATTGACTTAACAAAAAAAATTAACTTAAAAAATAATTTAGCCGGGTATGGTGGCTCACACTAGTAAATGTAGCTACTCAAGAGGCTGGGATCCAAGGATAGCAGTTCAAAGTCAGCCTGGGTACTGAAGTCCATGTGACTCTTATCTCCAATTAACCACCAGAAACCCAGAAGTGGCCCTATGGCTCAAGGGATAGGGCAGTAGTCTTGAGCTGAAAAGCTCAGTGACAAGACCCAGGAGCAGAATTGCAGTCCCATGACTTGAATGATGAATGATACTAGCCAGGCTCTGTGCGCTCACACTTGGAATCCTATCTACAGAGAATCAGGTTTGAATCCAGCCCAAACAAATTGCATGATATTCTGATTTACAGTTCATTACCAAAAATCTGGAGGTGGAGCTGTGGATCAAGTGGTAGAACACTAGCCTGAAATAAAAAAAAACATTTAAGGACAGTTCCAAGGCCCTGGGTTCAAGTCCCAGGACTTGCATAAAACAAACAAAATGTGACCCTGAGTCCTCCATCATTTGGTGTTATAGTTCAATATTCTTCATATGCGTCTTAGAAATTAAGTCCCTAGCAAATACTCTCCCCTGAAATTCTGCTTCATAGCTGATTCATAGAATTTCAACATCATTACTATCACCTTCCCGTTAGCAGAGCAGTCTACTACTGAAAATTTGAACAAAACTTTTGAGTAATCCTAATAAATCTGTGTATCATCTGCACACACATCAAATCAGCAGCAGCTATGATCTACTATTATCTAAATGCCTTTAATCCCTTCTTGAGTTAATGAGCCTTAAAGAGTAAAAAATATGAAATAGTTATGAAACTAACAGTCACCATTCTTCTACCTAATATTGTAATATAAGTTTATAAATGCAAGGACTATTCTGAAGTGTGCAGAAGATAGATTCTAATTATAATATTCTCATGAAGTATAGTTTTTAAGAAACATGTTGCTTGCTTTGCGAAAGCAAAGGCAAGGAAAAATGATATAAGTAAGTTCCCTATTTATCAGAAGGAAAATACTATTGGGTTTAGATCAACTTTCATTCATTCCGTGCTGATGAAACAAATATTTGCAATTCCTGAGGCCAATCACTTCATTGTGATGCACAATCAGCCAGCTTAGATCAATCTTCCAAAAAAGGAAAGGAACAAATGAGAAGAAATTAAGGTTTCCAAAATGAACCAGGTGGTGGTGGCAGCTCACCCTTTTAATTCTATCTTCTCAAGGCCTGAAATCCAAGGATCTGGATTAAGTCTGTCTGTTATGAAAATGTTCCTGTCTGAAACATCATCTCTGTTATCACAGCCCAGATGATACACTCTGCTCAAAAGGTTCCAAACACCAAAGTACATCTCCTATCTGAAATACAAGCAAACGTACTCACACATTATTTCCTCTTTGGGAGATAGTTGAAACATATACGAGAAACATTTCCCTGGCTGCAGAGTGGAAGTGGAAATATATACTCACTGGAAGCCCATCTAGTAAATTACAGTCAATCATCTTTCCTCACATCTTGTTAGTTAAATTGAACAATGAGTGTTTGGATCAGAAGCGATGTGTATGAGCATACAGGTTGTAAAAGTACTGTAATCATAGCTACTCAAGATAAGCTGAGACCTGAGGATTCCAGTTCAAAATCAGCCATGCAATAAATTATATAAGATTTTTACCTCTAATTAACCAGCAAAAAACAGAGCATTGAATTGTGCTTAAAATGCCACAGGCCTAAGCTTTGCATAAAAGGGGTAAGGGGTAGCATTCAGGATGCCTACTCTCTCCACTCCTTTTTACCATAGTACTAGAATTCCTAGGCAGTGCAATAAGGCAAGAAGCAAGCATAAAGGGGATCCAAGTAGGGAAAGAGGAAATAAAACTATCCCTCTTTGCAGATGACATGATTTTGTATTTAAAGAATCCTATAGACTCTATTCCCAAGCTCCTTGAGCTGATTCAAAGCTTTGGAAGGGTAGCAGGCCATAAAATCAACCCTCACAAAGCAACCACCTTCCTTTACGCCAACAGTGAGAGGAACGAGGCAATAATCAGGAAAGAAACTCCTTTCACAATAGCCTCAAAGAAAATAAAGTACCTAGGAATTAGCTTAACTAAGAATGTAAAGGACCGTTTAGATGAAAACTTTAAAACCCTAAAAGAGGAAATTAAAGCAGAACTAAGGAAATGGAAAAACCTCCCATGCTCCTGGATTGGAAGAATCAACATTGTGAAAATGACAATCTTGCCAAGGGGTATCTACAAATTCAATGCAATACCCATCAACATCCCAATGTCATTCTTTAAAGAAATAGAAGAGGCATTTCAAAATTTCATATGGATTAATAAAAGAGCCATATAGCAAAAACACTTCTTAGCAGAAAGAACAGCGCTGGAGGAATTTCAATTCCAAACTTAAGACTCTATTACAGAGCTATAATTCTCAAAACAGCTTGGTACTGGCACAAGAACAGGCCTGAAGTCCAATGGAGTAGAACTGCGGACCCAGATATTAAACCACACACCTATGGCCACCTAATCTTTGACAAGGGAGCCAAAAAAATGGAATGGAAGAAAGATAGCCTCTTCAACAAGTTGTCCTGGCAGAACTGGTTAAGCACCTGCAGAAAACTAAAGTTGGATCATTCTTTGTCACCTTGCACTAGAATTATGGCCATAAAGCAGGCCATAATAAAGGTTTTTCAAAGAAAGATGGATGAATTCATAGAATCCACAAATAAAAACGTGACCAAACTCCAGCAAATGTCCAAAGAAAATAAAGCTACTGAGCTAACCACTCAAATGGAAATCAAGGAGATAAAGAAATCCATACATGATCTAAAACAAGAGACGCAAGGCATAAAAAGTGAGCAATTAGAAGCAAGGGAGATGAAAAATAAAGTAGATAGCTTTGATAGCAGGTTAGACAATGCAGAGGAGAGAATTTCCGGGGCTGAAGATAATTTAGGTATTATAAAGAACAGAAAATGAGTCAATCCAAATCTAGGAAATATGGGAGAGCGCTTCAGGTGGTCCAAGATACAATTAGGAAGCCTAATTTAAGGCTAGTTGGTATTGAGGAGGGAGTGGAGAAAGAGGTCAATGGTATTGGAAATATACTTCAGGGAATCATCTCAGAGAATTTCCCAAATATCCAGAAGGGCAGGGCCATCCAGATACGAGAAGCTTTTAGCACCCCAAACAAACCTGACCAGAAAAGAACATCCCACCGCCACAATGTGATCAGAACTGGATCATTAGAAACGAAAGGAAAGATCCTAAAGGCAGCCAGGGAAAAGGGATCAGTAACCTACAAAGGCAAACCAATCAGAATAACCCCAGATTTCTCACCAGAGACCATGCAACCACGAAGTGACTGGAAGCATATATGTCATGCCCTGAAATCAAATAACTACCAAGCAAGAATACTGTAGCCAGCTAAGCTCTCATTCAAACTGAGGGAACAATAAAACATTCCATTCCAGGGAAAAGCTGCAACAATATGTCGAAACAAATCCAACACTACAGAGAATTCTCAACGATGCTCTATACATACAAAACCAAAATAAATGCATTATAGGGAAAGAAATGGCACCTAAACAGCATACCATCTAAGGACCACAAGAACTGTCAACACAAAAACCCTACTAAAATCTTTTAAAAATGGTAGGAACTAATAAATATCTCTCAATCCTAACTCTCAATATCAATGGACTTAACTCTCCAATTAAACGGCATAGGCTGTCTAGTTGGATCAAAAAGCAAGAGCCATCGTTCTGCTATCTTCAAGAGACACATCTTACCCAAAAACAATCATCATTTGAAAGTGAGAGGTTGGAATAAATTCTATCAAGCTAATTGCCCTCATAAATATGCTGGAGTTGCCATCCTCATATCAGACAATAGACTTCAAACTAAAATTAGTAAGAAAAGACAAAGAAGGTTACTACATACTGCTAAAGGGATCTTTCCTCCAGGAAGACATAACGATCCTAAATATTTACACACCCAATCCCGGAGCTCCAAACTTCATCAAGCCAACTTTACTTACACTGAAACCATACATAGATCGAAATACAGTGATTGTTGGTGAGTTTAACACACCACTCTCACCTATGGACAGATCAACAAGGCAAAACTCTACAGAGAAACCTTAGAACTGAACAACTATATAGAGCAACTAGATCTAACAGACATCTGCAGAATATTCCACCCAGTAACAACACAATATACGTTTTTCTCAGCAGCACATGGAACATTTTCCAAAATAGACCACATCTTAGGCCATAAAGCAAACCTGGACGGATTCAGAAACACTGAAATTATTCCATGCACACTCTCAGACCATAAAGGCATCAAATTGGAGCTGAACACACATCTCCACCAACGAAAACCCTGTAACTCATGGAGACTGAACAACACATTGTTGAATCAAAAACAATGGGTAATCGAAGAGATCAGAACAGATATCCAACTGTTTATGAAATTTAACAATAAGGAGCACACAAATATCAACTCCTTAGGGACACAACAAAGGCAGTACTCAGAGGAAAATTTATAGCGCTGAGTGCCTACAACAGCAAGTTGGAAAAATGGCAAACCACCTAGTTAATGTCTCACCTTAACCTCCTGGAAAAAGAGCAACAAACCAACCCTAAACCCATTAGGAGAAAGCAAATTATTAAAATCACAGCAGAATTAAATGATTTGGAATAAAAAAACTATAGAAAGCATCAACAAAACAAGGAGTTGGTTCTTTGAAAGAATTAACAAAATTCACAAGCCCTTAGCAAATCTCACCAAAAAAAGAAGAGAGCATATCGAAATAAACAAAATCGCAGATGAAAATGGTAATATCACGACAGAAATTAACAAGATCCAGAATATCATGAGGGAATACTTCTCAAACCTTTACGCCAACAAATTTGAGAATCTAGAAGAAATGGATGAATTCCTAGACAATATTAACATACCCACACTGAACCAAGAAGAGCTAACCCAACTCAACAGGCCTATTTCAAGCTCTGAAATAGAAATGGAAATTAGACAACTTCCACTTAAAAAGAGCCCAGGGCCAGATGGATTCACAGCTGAATTCTATAAGGTCTTCAAAGCAGAGCTCACACCAATATTCCTCAAGCTCTTCAACGAAATTGAAAATGAAGGTTCTTTACCAAACTCATTCTGTGAAGCCAGTATATCCCTCATCCCCAAACCAGACAGAGATTCATCAAAGAAAGAGATCTATAGACCCATTTCTTTGATGAACATCGATGCAAAACTTCTCAACAAAATACTGGCCAACCGTCTAAAACAACTCATCAAAAAAATTATACACTAGGATCAAACTGGATTCATCACAGGGAGGCAAAGCTGGTTCAACATACACAAATCAATTAATATAATTCAACACATCAACAGTAGCAAGGACAAAAATCACATGATTATCTCAATAGATGCGGAAAAGGCATTTGACAAGATCCAAAACCCCTTTATGTTAAAACATGTGTAGAAACTAGGAATCCATGGAACATTTCTCAATGTAATAAAGGCTGTGTATGAGAAACCCACTGCTAGTATTATACTAAATGGTGAAAATCTAAAGCCATTCCCTCTAAAATCAGGAACGAGACAAGGATGCCCACTCTCTCCACTCCTTTTTAACATCCTACTAGAATTCCTAGGCAGTGCAATAAGGCAAGAAGCAAGCATAAAGGGGATCCAAGTAGGGAAAGAGGAAATAAAACTATCCCTCTTTACAGAAGACATGATTCTGTATTTAAAGAATCCTATAGACTCTATTCCCAAGCTCCTTGAGCTGATTCAAAGCTTTGGAAGGGTAGCAGGCCATAAAATCAACCCTCACAAAGCAACCACCTTCCTTTACGCCAACAGTGAGAGGAACGAGGCAATAATCAGGAAAGAAACTCCTTTCACAATAGCCTCAAAGAAAATAAAGTACCTAGGAATTAGCTTAACTAACAATGTAAAGGACCATTTAGATGAAAACTTTAAAACCCTAAAAAAGGAAATAAAAGCAGAACTAAGGAAATGGAAAAACCTCCCATGCTCCTGGATTGGAAGAATCAGCATTGTGAAAATGACAATCTTGCCAATGGCTATCTACGAATTCAATGCAATACCCATCAACATCCCAATGTCATTCTTTAAAGACATAGAAGAGGCAATTCAAAATTTCATATGGAATAATAAAAGACCCCGTATAGCAAAAACACTTCTTAGCAGAAAGAACAGCGCTGGAGGAATTTCAATTCCAAACTTTAGACTCTATTACAGAGCTATAATTCTCAAAACAGCTTAGTACTGGCACAAGAACAGGCCTGAAGTCCAATGGAATAGAACTGCGGACCCAGATATTAAACCACAGACCTATGGCCACCTAATTTTTGACAAGGGAGCCAAAAAAATAGAATGGAAGAAAGATAGCCTCTTCAACAAGTTGTGTTGGTAGAACTGGTTAAGCACCTGCAGAAAACTAAAGTTGGATCCTTCTTTGTCACCTTGCACTAGAATTAACTCCAAATGGATCAAAGACGTGGAGGTAAAAGCTGACACAGTGAAAAGTTTACAGGAAGGAATAGGAGATACACTAGGCCTCCTTGGCACAGGTCGAAACTTTCTTAATACGGACCAAGAATCACAACAAATCAGAGAAAGGCTGGATAAGTGGGACTGCATTAAACTGCAGAGCTTTTGTATGGCATCGGATATAGCTAGTAAACTAATCAGGAAGCCTACAGAGTGGGAGAAGATCTTCACCAACGAAACAACGGACAAAGGCCTCATATCTAAAATAAATCAACAACTCAAAAAATTGAATCACTCCAAAACTAACCTCCAAAGTAACACCCATCCCATTAAAAATGGGCCAAAGACTTAAAGAGAGTCTTCTCTGAAGAAGAAACAAAAATGGCCTATAGACACATGAAGAAATGCTCCACATCTCAGGTCATAAAAGAAATGCAAATCAAAACAAGTCTAAGATTCCACCTAACTCCAGTTAGAATGTCCAGGATCAGGAAAACGAATGACAACAGATGCTGGAGGCGATGTGGCCAGGAGGGATCACTACTACACTCTTGGTCGGAGTGCAAACTCGTTCAACCACTATGGAAAGCAGTGTGGCAGTGCCTCAAAAGGCTAAACATAGAACTCCCCTATGACCAAGCAATTCCACTACTTGGCATTTACCCAACAATCCAGAAACAAGGGCATACTAAACCCACTAGCACAACAATGTTCATTGCAGCACTATTCACCATAGCAAAGATATGGAACCAACCCAGATGTCCCTCAGTTGATGAGTGGATCAACAAGTTGTGGTATTTGTACACAATGGAATTCTATGCTGCTGTCACAAAGAATGACAGCGCCCCTGGTTAGGAAATGGAAAGACTTAGAGCAAATCATATTAAATGAAGTAATCCAGACTCAAAGGAACTTAGGCTCAGTGGTTTCCCTCATTCGTCATAATCAGTAGAAACCTTGGGCTCTACTAGCAGAGATTGGCAATAGAGCAAAAGGCCATATATAAGGCCATATAATGTGAAGCTAATTGAAAGGACTTCCAGGATATTGAAACAAAAGCCACATAATGAATGAATGTTGTCCTTAATGTACTATGTTGTCTCTCATCTCCTTTGCTGTCCCTTGGTTATCCCATATTGGCATAGTATCTCACTTTGTTATCTGATATATTGAATTTATTTGTATTTGGATATTTGAAATTTGATAGGGAAGGGGGGAAAACCAAGACGGGTGGGGGGTGTGGGGTTGGAGGGAATTGGGTACCAAGACATGTGAAAAGGTATCAATGTATGTGACTTAATGCACCTTCTACCTGGCAAATATCATGTAACCCTATTACTAATTAAAAGAAAAAAAATTAAAAAAAAGAAAGTTGTAGTGTGTGGGGAGGATGATGGGGTCAAATACATTTCTTCTTAGAAATATACCTCATCTGGTTGCCCTGGATTTTCCTGGCCTTCTTCTCAGAGAAAGGCCTGTTATACTGGATTTGTGGCTTGGCAATGATCTAGCATGTACATCTTCGAGTAAGACATCCACAGCTTCCATGCCTGAGACTCGGGTTTCCTGACCTTTGGCAACAGCACAGCAATATCTTTCTTCCTCCTGAGCCACAGGCCAAGTGAGCTGGCTTGAGTTGGTTGTTAGTTACAGTGGCTTGGTTACCAGGGTTCCATATTCTGTTCCATTGTGAGGGAGGCAGGGTCACCTTTCAAGGCCCAATGACCAAAGATGCTTGCTCACAGAAGACCTCACAAAAGACATACTGGAGGCTGAATCTCTCCTCCAATCTCACAATATAAGTGTGGATGTATTAAACAGCACACCTTATTTGTCCAATCCCAATGTCTTCCACTAGGCCCAACTACCAGTCTGGTCTCAGGCTCAAGGAGCCTTTCTTAGGTAAGATCCAAACTTAAGGGTCATTATTGCCCTCATCCTTTACAAAACATTTGCTTCACAGTGCCTTCTTTGCCTGCAATTTGCCCCTTGTCGAATTTTTTTTTGTTTTTGCTAGTCTTGGGACTTGACCTCAGAGTGTGAACATTGCTCTTGGGCTTTCTTTAGGCTTTAGCTGTCCCACCGAGCCACAGCAACACTTGCAGAGTTTTCTATGTATGTGTTAATGAGGAATCAAACCTGAGTCTTTTTGCGTGGTAGCCAAGGACTCTACCACTAGGTCAAACACACAGGGCATCTTGCACATATTTTTGACGTCAATCTACTAGGATATTATTAGGTTTCTGTATCCTAATCAATTTTTTCCTGATGACTAGCTTTGCTGTCATGTGTAAAAAATGCAAGAGGGAAAAACACAGAAGAATTAGTGAAATTTAAAAAAAAGCATTACACACATAGATAAGTGTTCATTCTTTGTAGGAGAAACGATATATTGATATGATGATGATGACTTTATACTTACTTTTTCAGGGTTGAGGGTTTGGCATAGTGGTAGAGTGCTTGCCTAGCATCCATGAAGATCTGGGTTTCATTGCTCAGTATCACATAGATAGAAAATCTAGATGTGGCACTGTGGCTCAAGTGGCAGAGGGCTAGACTTGAGAAAACCCAAGGACAGTGCTCAGGCCCTGAATTCAAGCCCCAAGACTGGCAGAAAGATAAAAGAAAATAAAAATGCTTTTTACGAGCTAATTCACTCACAGCATTGCTTCTGAAATCTTTGCTTCTGCATCTTGTGTAATACCCCTTTCCCTCAACGTAGACAAGAAAAACAGATCCATCCCATGGTCCACTGTGAGGCCACTGGTTGGGCTAAGAGCTAGTCGTGCAGCAACACATAAGTTTTATTCTAATACTTTCCAGACTTTGTACTCAAATATGCTACCTACTAACCAACTTAGGTCAGTTATCCTTAAGCTATATTTTTCTTCATTACTACAATATTCTTACACTCCTACGTTAATCCTCTTGTACCTCCCCTGACCTCTCTCATTCTTTCTTTCTATCTCTGGACATCTGCTCGTCTTTCAACCCTTATACTGCACGGATCTACACTTGATGGCTGTTGAACAATATTGTTTATGTAGGTGGTTAATTATTTTCTAGGCTCAGAGGGACTTAAAGTCAATAGAGAATGGATTGAGAGGCTTATTGTTTTGGGTATAAATCGTTTATCAGTGGTTGTATTAGACTGGTCTGTAAGTGCACAAAAAGAAAGAGTGATAATACCAATCAAAACTTGTGAACATCTAGTGTCTGCCAGCTACAGAGGTCTAGGTTTGTTATATCTGAAAAACTATAATCATATTTAGTAGTAATCTTGCTCCCATTTTCAAATGGGAAGAATAAGAAACTCAAGAAAAATGTCAAATCAAGAAACAACATCCCCCACCCAATGTAAACAGACAATGGAACACTCACTGGCAAACCTAGAGGAGAGTCTTCCAAGTGCTACACACATGCAAATGATAAACTTCTTTAATGAAAAATGTGAAAATATAAAGAAAGAGTTAATGGAGGAATCCATAGCTGAACAAGAGTAAAGCAAAAACAAGGTGATAAGTGAAAAAGAAGAAGCCATAAAGGAGGCCATAATAAAACTTTTTCAAAGAAAGATGGATGAATTCATTGAATCCACAAATAAAAACGTGACCAAACTCCACCAAATGTCCAAAGAAAATAAAGCTACTGAGCTAACCACTGAAAAGGAAATCAAGGAGATAAAGAAATCCATACATGATCTAAAACAAGAGATGCAAGGCACAAAAGTGAGCAATTGGAAGCACGGGAGATGAAAAATAAAGCAGGTAGCTTTGATATCAGGTTAGACAATGCAGAGGAGAGAAATTCCGGGGCTGAAGATGATTTAGTTATTATAGAGAAAGAACAGAAAATGAGTCAATCCAAATCTAGGAAATATGAGAGAGTGCTTCAGGAGGTCCAAGATGCAATTAGGAAGCCTAATTTAAGGCTAGTTGGTATTGAGGAGGGAGTGGAGAAAGAGGTCAATGGTATTGGAAATATACTTCAGGGAATCATCTCAGAGAATTTCCCAAATATCCAGAAGAGCAGGCCCATCCAGATACGAGAAGCTTTTAGCACCCCAAACAGACCTGACCAGAAAAGAACATCCCACCGCCACATTGTGGTCCGAACTGGATCAATAGAAACGAAAGGAAAGATCCTAAAGGCAGCCAGGCAAAATGGATCAGTAACCTATAAAGGCAAACCAATCAGAATAACCCCAGATTTCTCAAGAGACCATGCAAGCACGAAGTGACTGGAAGCATATATGTCATGCCCTTAAATCAAATAACTACCAAGCAAGAATACTGTAGCCAGCTAAGCTCTCATTCAAACTGAGGGAACAATAAAACATTCCATTCCAGGGAAAAGCTGCAACAATATGTCGAAACAAATCCAACACTACAGAGAATTCTCAACGATGCTCTATACATACAAAACCAAAATAAATGCATTATAGGGAAAGAAATGGCACCTAAACAGCATACCATCTAAGGACCACAAGAACTGTCAACACAAAAACCCTACTAAAATCTTTTAAAAATGGTAGGAACTAATAAATATCTCTCAATCCTAACTCTCAATATCAATGGACTTAACTCTCCAATTAAACGGCATAGGCTGTCTAGTTGGATCAAAAAGCAAGAGCCATCGTTCTGCTATCTTCAAGAGACACATCTTACCCAAAAACAATCATCATTTGAAAGTGAGAGGTTGGAATAAATTCTATCAAGCTAATTGCCCTCATAAATATGCTGGAGTTGCCATCCTCATATCAGACAATAGACTTCAAACTAAAATTAGTAAGAAAAGACAAAGAAGGTTACTACATACTACTAAAGGGATCTTTCCTCCAGGAAGACATAACGATCCTAAATATTTACACACCCAATCCCGGAGCTCCAAACTTCATCAAGCCAACTTTACTTACACTGAAACCATACATAGATCGAAATACAGTGATTGTTGGTGAGTTTAACACACCACTCTCACCTATGGACAGATCAACAAGGCAAAACTCTACAGAGAAACCTTAGAAATGAACAACTATATAGAGCAACTAGATCTAACAGACATCTGCAGAATATTCCACCCAGTAACAACACAATATACGTTTTTCTCAGCAGCACATGGAACATTTTCCAAAATAGACCACATCTTAGGCCATAAAGCAAACCTGGACGGATTCAGAAACACTGAAATTATTCCATGCACACTCTCAGACCATAAAGGCATCAAATTGGAGCTGAACACACATCTCCACCAACGAAAACCCTGTAACTCATGGAGACTGAACAACACATTGTTGAATCAAAAACAATGGGTAATCGAAGAGATCAGAACAGATATCCAACTGTTTATGAAATTTAACAATAAGGAGCACACAAATATCAACTCCTTAGGGACACAACAAAGGCAGTACTCAGAGGAAAATTTATAGCGCTGAGTGCCTACAACAGCAAGTTGGAAAAATGGCAAACCACCTAGTTAATGTCTCACCTTAACCTCCTGGAAAAAGAGCAACAAACCAACCCTAAACCCATTAGGAGAAAGCAAATTATTAAAATCACAGCAGAATTAAATGATTTGGAATAAAAAAACTATAGAAAGCATCAACAAAACAAGGAGTTGGTTCTTTGAAAGAATTAACAAAATTCACAAGCCCTTAGCAAATCTCACCAAAAAAAGAAGAGAGCATATCGAAATAAACAAAATCGCAGATGAAAATGGTAATATCACGACAGAAATTAACAAGATCCAGAATATCATGAGGGAATACTTCTCAAACCTTTACGCCAACAAATTTGAGAATCTAGAAGAAATGGATGAATTCCTAGACAATATTAACATACCCACACTGAACCAAGAAGAGCTAACCCAACTCAACAGGCCTATTTCAAGCTCTGAAATAGAAATGGAAATTAGACAACTTCCACTTAAAAAGAGCCCAGGGCCAGATGGATTCACAGCTGAATTCTATAAGGTCTTCAAAGCAGAGCTCACACCAATATTCCTCAAGCTCTTCAACGAAATTGAAAATGAAGGTTCTTTACCAAACTCATTCTGTGAAGCCAGTATATCCCTCATCCCCAAACCAGACAGAGATTCATCAAAGAAAGAGATCTATAGACCCATTTCTTTGATGAACATCGATGCAAAACTTCTCAACAAAATACTGGCCAACCGTCTAAAACAACTCATCAAAAAAATTATACACTAGGATCAAACTGGATTCATCACAGGGAGGCAAAGCTGGTTCAACATACACAAATCAATTAATATAATTCAACACATCAACAGTAGCAAGGACAAAAATCACATGATTATCTCAATAGATGCGGAAAAGGCATTTGACAAGATCCAAAACCCCTTTATGTTAAAACATGTGTAGAAACTAGGAATCCATGGAACATTTCTCAATGTAATAAAGGCTGTGTATGAGAAACCCACTGCTAGTATTATACTAAATGGTGAAAATCTAAAGCCATTCCCTCTAAAATCAGGAACGAGACAAGGATGCCCACTCTCTCCACTCCTTTTTAACATCCTACTAGAATTCCTAGGCAGTGCAATAAGGCAAGAAGCAAGCATAAAGGGGATCCAAGTAGGGAAAGAGGAAATAAAACTATCCCTCTTTACAGAAGACATGATTCTGTATTTAAAGAATCCTATAGACTCTATTCCCAAGCTCCTTGAGCTGATTCAAAGCTTTGGAAGGGTAGCAGGCCATAAAATCAACCCTCACAAAGCAACCACCTTCCTTTACGCCAACAGTGAGAGGAACGAGGCAATAATCAGGAAAGAAACTCCTTTCACAATAGCCTCAAAGAAAATAAAGTACCTAGGAATTAGCTTAACTAACAATGTAAAGGACCATTTAGATGAAAACTTTAAAACCCTAAAAAAGGAAATAAAAGCAGAACTAAGGAAATGGAAAAACCTCCCATGCTCCTGGATTGGAAGAATCAGCATTGTGAAAATGACAATCTTGCCAATGGCTATCTACGAATTCAATGCAATACCCATCAACATCCCAATGTCATTCTTTAAAGACATAGAAGAGGCAATTCAAAATTTCATATGGAATAATAAAAGACCCCGTATAGCAAAAACACTTCTTAGCAGAAAGAACAGCGCTGGAGGAATTTCAATTCCAAACTTTAGACTCTATTACAGAGCTATAATTCTCAAAACAGCTTAGTACTGGCACAAGAACAGGCCTGAAGTCCAATGGAATAGAACTGCGGACCCAGATATTAAACCACAGACCTATGGCCACCTAATTTTTGACAAGGGAGCCAAAAAAATAGAATGGAAGAAAGATAGCCTCTTCAACAAGTTGTGTTGGTAGAACTGGTTAAGCACCTGCAGAAAACTAAAGTTGGATCCTTCTTTGTCACCTTGCACTAGAATTAACTCCAAATGGATCAAAGACGTGGAGGTAAAAGCTGACACAGTGAAAAGTTTACAGGAAGGAATAGGAGATACACTAGGCCTCCTTGGCACAGGTCGAAACTTTCTTAATACGGACCAAGAATCACAACAAATCAGAGAAAGGCTGGATAAGTGGGACTGCATTAAACTGCAGAGCTTTTGTATGGCATCGGATATAGCTAGTAAACTAATCAGGAAGCCTACAGAGTGGGAGAAGATCTTCACCAACGAAACAACGGACAAAGGCCTCATATCTAAAATAAATCAACAACTCAAAAAATTGAATCACTCCAAAACTAACCTCCAAAGTAACACCCATCCCATTAAAAATGGGCCAAAGACTTAAAGAGAGTCTTCTCTGAAGAAGAAACAAAAATGGCCTATAGACACATGAAGAAATGCTCCACATCTCAGGTCATAAAAGAAATGCAAATCAAAACAAGTCTAAGATTCCACCTAACTCCAGTTAGAATGTCCAGGATCAGGAAAACGAATGACAACAGATGCTGGAGGCGATGTGGCCAGGAGGGATCACTACTACACTCTTGGTCGGAGTGCAAACTCGTTCAACCACTATGGAAAGCAGTGTGGCAGTGCCTCAAAAGGCTAAACATAGAACTCCCCTATGACCAAGCAATTCCACTACTTGGCATTTACCCAACAATCCAGAAACAAGGGCATACTAAACCCACTAGCACAACAATGTTCATTGCAGCACTATTCACCATAGCAAAGATATGGAACCAACCCAGATGTCCCTCAGTTGATGAGTGGATCAACAAGTTGTGGTATTTGTACACAATGGAATTCTATGCTGCTGTCACAAAGAATGACAGCGCCCCTGGTTAGGAAATGGAAAGACTTAGAGCAAATCATATTAAATGAAGTAATCCAGACTCAAAGGAACTTAGGCTCAGTGGTTTCCCTCATTCGTCATAATCAGTAGAAACCTTGGGCTCTACTAGCAGAGATTGGCAATAGAGCAAAAGGCCATATATAAGGCCATATAATGTGAAGCTAATTGAAAGGACTTCCAGGATATTGAAACAAAAGCCACATAATGAATGAATGTTGTCCTTAATGTACTATGTTGTCTCTCATCTCCTTTGCTGTCCCTTGGTTATCCCATATTGGCATAGTATCTCACTTTGTTATCTGATATATTGAATTTATTTGTATTTGGATATTTGAAATTTGATAGGGTAGGGGGGAAAACCAAGACGGGTGGGGGGTGTGGGGTTGGAGGGAATTGGGTACCAAGACATGTGAAAAGGTATCAATGTATGTGACTTAATGCACCTTCTACCTGGCAAATATCATGTAACCCTATTACTAATTAAAAGAAAAAAAAATTAAAAAAAAGAAAGTTGTAGTGTGTGGGGAGGATGATGGGGTCAAATACATTTCTTCTTAGAAATATACCTCATCTGGTTGCCCTGGATTTTCCTGGCCTTCTTCTCAGAGAAAGGCCTGTTATACTGGATTTGTGGCTTGGCAATGATCTAGCATGTACATCTTCGAGTAAGACATCCACAGCTTCCATGCCTGAGACTCGGGTTTCCTGACCTTTGGCAACAGCACAGCAATATCTTTCTTCCTCCTGAGCCACAGGCCAAGTGAGCTGGCTTGAGTTGGTTGTTAGTTACAGTGGCTTGGTTACCAGGGTTCCATATTCTGTTCCATTGTGAGGGAGGCAGGGTCATCTTTCAGGGCCCAATGACCAAAGATGCTTGCTCACAGAAGACCTCACAAAAGACATACTGGAGGCTGAATCTCTCCTCCAATCTCACAATATAAGTGTGGATGTATTAAACAGCACACCTTATTTGTCCAATCCCAATGTCTTCCACTAGGCCCAACTACCAGTCTGGTCTCAGGCTCAAGGAGCCTTTCTTAGGTAAGATCCAAACTTAAGGGTCATTATTGCCCTCATCCTTTACAAAACATTTGCTTCACAGTGCCTTCTTTGCCTGCAATTTGCCCCTTGTCGAATTTTTTTTTGTTTTTGCTAGTCTTGGGACTTGACCTCAGAGTGTGAACATTGCTCTTGGGCTTTCTTTAGGCTTTAGCTGTCCCACCGAGCCACAGCAACACTTGCAGAGTTTTCTATGTATGTGTTAATGAGGAATCAAACCTGAGTCTTTTTGCGTGGTAGCCAAGGACTCTACCACTAGGTCAAACACACAGGGCATCTTGCACATATTTTTGACGTCAATCTACTAGGATATTATTAGGTTTCTGTATCCTAATCAATTTTTTCCTGATGACTAGCTTTGCTGTCATGTGTAAAAAATGCAAGAGGGAAAAACACAGAAGAATTAGTGAAATTTAAAAAAAAGCATTACACACATAGATAAGTGTTCATTCTTTGTAGGAGAAACGATATATTGATATGATGATGATGACTTTATACTTACTTTTTCAGGGTTGAGGGTTTGGCATAGTGGTAGAGTGCTTGCCTAGCATCCATGAAGATCTGGGTTTCATTGCTCAGTATCACATAGATAGAAAATCTAGATGTGGCACTGTGGCTCAAGTGGCAGAGGGCTAGACTTGAGAAAACCCAAGGACAGTGCTCAGGCCCTGAATTCAAGCCCCAAGACTGGCAGAAAGATAAAAGAAAATAAAAATGCTTTTTACGAGCTAATTCACTCACAGCATTGCTTCTGAAATCTTTGCTTCTGCATCTTGTGTAATACCCCTTTCCCTCAACGTAGACAAGAAAAACAGATCCATCCCATGGTCCACTGTGAGGCCACTGGTTGGGCTAAGAGCTAGTCGTGCAGCAACACATAAGTTTTATTCTAATACTTTCCAGACTTTGTACTCAAATATGCTACCTACTAACCAACTTAGGTCAGTTATCCTTAAGCTATATTTTTCTTCATTACTACAATATTCTTACACTCCTACGTTAATCCTCTTGTACCTCCCCTGACCTCTCTCATTCTTTCTTTCTATCTCTGGACATCTGCTCGTCTTTCAACCCTTATACTGCACGGATCTACACTTGATGGCTGTTGAACAATATTGTTTATGTAGGTGGTTAATTATTTTCTAGGCTCAGAGGGACTTAAAGTCAATAGAGAATGGATTGAGAGGCTTATTGTTTTGGGTATAAATCGTTTATCAGTGGTTGTATTAGACTGGTCTGTAAGTGCACAAAAAGAAAGAGTGATAATACCAATCAAAACTTGTGAACATCTAGTGTCTGCCAGCTACAGAGGTCTAGGTTTGTTATATCTGAAAAACTATAATCATATTTAGTAGTAATCTTGCTCCCATTTTCAAATGGGAAGAATAAGAAACTCAAGAAAAATGTCAAATCAAGAAACAACATCCCCCACCCAATGTAAACAGACAATGGAACACTCACTGGCAAACCTAGAGGAGAGTCTTCCAAGTGCTACACACATGCAAATGATAAACTTCTTTAATGAAAAATGTGAAAATATAAAGAAAGAGTTAATGGAGGAATCCATAGCTGAACAAGAGTAAAGCAAAAACAAGGTGATAAGTGAAAAAGAAGAAGCCATAAAGGAGGCCATAATAAAACTTTTTCAAAGAAAGATGGATGAATTCATTGAATCCACAAATAAAAACGTGACCAAACTCCACCAAATGTCCAAAGAAAATAAAGCTACTGAGCTAACCACTGAAAAGGAAATCAAGGAGATAAAGAAATCCATACATGATCTAAAACAAGAGATGCAAGGCACAAAAGTGAGCAATTGGAAGCACGGGAGATGAAAAATAAAGCAGGTAGCTTTGATATCCGGTTAGACAATGCAGAGGAGAGAAATTCCGGGGCTGAAGATAATTTAGTTATTATAGAGAAAGAACAGAAAATGAGTCAATCCAAATCTAGGAAATATGAGAGAGTGCTTCAGGAGGTCCAAGATGCAATTAGGAAGCCTAATTTAAGGCTAGTTGGTATTGAGGAGGGAGTGGAGAAAGAGGTCAATGGTATTGGAAATATACTTCAGGGAATCATCTCAAAGAATTTCCCAAATATCCAGAAGGGCAGGCCCATCCAGATACGAGAAGCTTTTAGCACCCCAAACAGACCTGACCAGAAAAGATCATCCCACCGCCACATTGTGGTCCGAACTGGATCAATAGAAACGAAAGGAAAGATCCTAAAGGCAGCCAGGCAAAATGGATCAGTAACCTATAAAGGCAAACCAATCAGAATAACCCCAGATTTCTCAAGAGACCATGCAAGCACGAAGTGACTGGAAGCATATATGTCATGCACTTAAATCGAATAACTACCAAGCAAGAATACTGTAGCCAGCTAAGCTCTCATTCAAACTGAGGGAACAATAAAACATTCCATTCCAGGGAAAAGCTGCAACAATATGTCGAAACAAAACCAACACTACAGAGAATTCTCAACGATGCTCTATACATACAAAACCAAAATAAATGCATTATAGGGAAAGAAATGGCACCTAAACAGCATACCATCTAAGGACCACAAGAACTGTCAACACAAAAACCCTACTAAAATCTTTTAAAAATGGTAGGAACTAATAAATATCTCTCAATCCTAACTCTCAATATCAATGGACTTAACTCTCCAATTAAACGGCATAGGCTGTCTAGTTGGATCAAAAAGCAAGAGCCATCGTTCTGCTATCTTCAAGAGACACATCTTACCCAAAAACAATCATCATTTGAAAGTGAGAGGTTGGAATAAATTCTATCAAGCTAATTGCCCTCATAAATATGCTGGAGTTGCCATCCTCATATCAGACAATAGACTTCAAACTAAAATTAGTAAGAAAAGACAAAGAAGGTTACTACATACTACTAAAGGGATCTTTCCTCCAGGAAGACATAACGATCCTAAATATTTACACACCCAATCCCGGGGCTCCAAACTTCATCAAGCCAACTTTACTTACACTGAAACCATACATAGATCGAAATACAGTGATTGTTGGTGAGTTTAACACACCACTCTCACCTATGGACAGATCAACAAGGCAAAACTCTACAGAGAAACCTTAGAAATGAACAACTATATAGAGCAACTAGATCTAACAGACATCTGCAGAATATTCCACCCAGTAACAACACAATATACGTTTTTCTCAGCAGCACATGGAACATTTTCCAAAATAGACCACATCTTAGGCCATAAAGCAAACCTGGACGGATTCAGAAACACTGAAATTATTCCATGCACACTCTCAGACCATAAAGGCATCAAATTGGAGCTGAACACACATCTCCACCAACGAAAACCCTGTAACTCATGGAGACTGAACAACACATTGTTGAATCAAAAACAATGGGTAGTCGAAGAGATCAGAACAGATATTCAACTGTTTTTGAAATTTAACAATAAGGAGCACACAAATATCAACTCCTTAGGGACACAACAAAGGCAGTACTCAGAGGAAAATTTATAGCGCTGAGTGCCTACAACAGCAAGTTGGAAAAATGGCAAACCACCTAGTTAATGTCTCACCTTAACCTCCTGGAAAAAGAGCAACAAACCAACCCTAAACCCATTAGGAGAAAGCAAATTATTAAAATCACAGCAGAATTAAATGATTTGGAATAAAAAAACTATAGAAAGCATCAACAGAACAAGGAGTTGGTTCTTTGAAAGAATTAACAAAATTCACAAGCCCTTAGCAAATCTCACCAAAAAAAGAAGAGAGCATATCGAAATAAACAAAATCGCAGATGAAAATGGTAATATCACGACAGAAATTAACAAGATCCAGAATATCACGAGGGAATACTTCTCAAACCTTTACGCCAACAAATTTGAGAATCTAGAAGAAATGGATGAATTCCTAGACAATATTAACATACCCACACTGAACCAAGAAGAGCTAACCCAACTCAACAGGCCTATTTCAAGCTCTGAAATAGAAATGGAAATTAGACAACTTCCACTTAAAAAGAGCCCAGGGCCAGATGGATTCACAGCTGAATTCTATAAGGTCTTCAAAGCAGAGCTCACACCAATATTCCTCAAGCTCTTCAACGAAATTGAAAATGAAGGTTCTTTACCAAACTCATTCTGTGAAGCCAGTATATCCCTCATCCCCAAACCAGACAGAGATTCATCAAAGAAAGAGATCTATAGACCCATTTCTTTGATGAACATCGATGCAAAACTTCTCAACAAAATACTGGCCAACCGTCTAAAACAACTCATCAAAAAAATTATACACTAGGATCAAACTGGATTCATCACAGGGAGGCAAAGCTGGTTCAACATACACAAATCAATTAATATAATTCAACACATCAACAGTAGCAAGGACAAAAATCACATGATTATCTCAATAGATGCGGAAAAGGCATTTGACAAGATCCAAAACCCCTTTATGTTAAAACATGTGTAGAAACTAGGAATCCATGGAACATTTCTCAATGTAATAAAGGCTGTGTATGAGAAACCCACTGCTAGTATTATACTAAATGGTGAAAATCTAAAGCCATTCCCTCTAAAATCAGGAACGAGACAAGGATGCCCACTCTCTCCACTCCTTTTTAACATCCTACTAGAATTCCTAGGCAGTGCAATAAGGCAAGAAGCAAGCATAAAGGGGATCCAAGTAGGGAAAGAGGAAATAAAACTATCCCTCTTTACAGAAGACATGATTCTGTATTTAAAGAATCCTATAGACTCTATTCCCAAGCTCCTTGAGCTGATTCAAAGCTTTGGAAGGGTAGCAGGCCATAAAATCAACCCTCACAAAGCAACCACCTTCCTTTACGCCAACAGTGAGAGGAACGAGGCAATAATCAGGAAAGAAACTCCTTTCACAATAGCCTCAAAGAAAATAAAGTACCTAGGAATTAGCTTAACTAACAATGTAAAGGACCATTTAGATGAAAACTTTAAAACCCTAAAAAAGGAAATAAAAGCAGAACTAAGGAAATGGAAAAACCTCCCATGCTCCTGGATTGGAAGAATCAGCATTGTGAAAATGACAATCTTGCCAATGGCTATCTACGAATTCAATGCAATACCCATCAACATCCCAATGTCATTCTTTAAAGACATAGAAGAGGCAATTCAAAATTTCATATGGAATAATAAAAGACCCCGTATAGCAAAAACACTTCTTAGCAGAAAGAACAGCGCTGGAGGAATTTCAATTCCAAACTTTAGACTCTATTACAGAGCTATAATTCTCAAAACAGCTTAGTACTGGCACAAGAACAGGCCTGAAGTCCAATGGAATAGAACTGCGGACCCAGATATTAAACCACAGACCTATGGCCACCTAATTTTTGACAAGGGAGCCAAAAAAATAGAATGGAAGAAAGATAGCCTCTTCAACAAGTTGTGTTGGTAGAACTGGTTAAGCACCTGCAGAAAACTAAAGTTGGATCCTTCTTTGTCACCTTGCACTAGAATTAACTCCAAATGGATCAAAGACGTGGAGGTAAAAGCTGACACAGTGAAAAGTTTACAGGAAGGAATAGGAGATACACTAGGCCTCCTTGGCACAGGTCGAAACTTTCTTAATACGGACCAAGAATCACAACAAATCAGAGAAAGGCTGGATAAGTGGGACTGCATTAAACTGCAGAGCTTTTGTATGGCATCGGATATAGCTAGTAAACTAATCAGGAAGCCTACAGAGTGGGAGAAGATCTTCACCAACGAAACAACGGACAAAGGCCTCATATCTAAAATAAATCAACAACTCAAAAAATTGAATCACTCCAAAACTAACCTCCAAAGTAACACCCATCCCATTAAAAATGGGCCAAAGACTTAAAGAGAGTCTTCTCTGAAGAAGAAACAAAAATGGCCTATAGACACATGAAGAAATGCTCCACATCTCAGGTCATAAAAGAAATGCAAATCAAAACAAGTCTAAGATTCCACCTAACTCCAGTTAGAATGTCCAGGATCAGGAAAACGAATGACAACAGATGCTGGAGGCGATGTGGCCAGGAGGGATCACTACTACACTCTTGGTCGGAGTGCAAACTCGTTCAACCACTATGGAAAGCAGTGTGGCAGTGCCTCAAAAGGCTAAACATAGAACTCCCCTATGACCAAGCAATTCCACTACTTGGCATTTACCCAACAATCCAGAAACAAGGGCATACTAAACCCACTAGCACAACAATGTTCATTGCAGCACTATTCACCATAGCAAAGATATGGAACCAACCCAGATGTCCCTCAGTTGATGAGTGGATCAACAAGTTGTGGTATTTGTACACAATGGAATTCTATGCTGCTGTCACAAAGAATGACAGCGCCCCTGGTTAGGAAATGGAAAGACTTAGAGCAAATCATATTAAATGAAGTAATCCAGACTCAAAGGAACTTAGGCTCAGTGGTTTCCCTCATTCGTCATAATCAGTAGAAACCTTGGGCTCTACTAGCAGAGATTGGCAATAGAGCAAAAGGCCATATATAAGGCCATATAATGTGAAGCTAATTGAAAGGACTTCCAGGATATTGAAACAAAAGCCACATAATGAATGAATGTTGTCCTTAATGTACTATGTTGTCTCTCATCTCCTTTGCTGTCCCTTGGTTATCCCATATTGGCATAGTATCTCACTTTGTTATCTGATATATTGAATTTATTTGTATTTGGATATTTGAAATTTGATAGGGTAGGGGGGAAAACCAAGACGGGTGGGGGGTGTGGGTTTGGAGGGAATTGGGTACCAAGACATGTGAAAAGGTATCAATGTATGTGACTTAATGCACCTTCTACCTGGCAAATATCATGTAACCCTATTACTAATTAAAAGAAAAAAAAATTAAAAAAAAGAAAGTTGTAGTGTGTGGGGAGGATGATGGGGTCAAATACATTTCTTCTTAGAAATATACCTCATCTGGTTGCCCTGGATTTTCCTGGCCTTCTTCTCAGAGAAAGGCCTGTTATACTGGATTTGTGGCTTGGCAATGATCTAGCATGTACATCTTCGAGTAAGACATCCACAGCTTCCATGCCTGAGACTCGGGTTTCCTGACCTTTGGCAACAGCACAGCAATATCTTTCTTCCTCCTGAGCCACAGGCCAAGTGAGCTGGCTTGAGTTGGTTGTTAGTTACAGTGGCTTGGTTACCAGGGTTCCATATTCTGTTCCATTGTGAGGGAGGCAGGGTCATCTTTCAGGGCCCAATGACCAAAGATGCTTGCTCACAGAAGACCTCACAAAAGACATACTGGAGGCTGAATCTCTCCTCCAATCTCACAATATAAGTGTGGATGTATTAAACAGCACACCTTATTTGTCCAATCCCAATGTCTTCCACTAGGCCCAACTACCAGTCTGGTCTCAGGCTCAAGGAGCCTTTCTTAGGTAAGATCCAAACTTAAGGGTCATTATTGCCCTCATCCTTTACAAAACATTTGCTTCACAGTGCCTTCTTTGCCTGCAATTTGCCCCTTGTCGAATTTTTTTTTGTTTTTGCTAGTCTTGGGACTTGACCTCAGAGTGTGAACATTGCTCTTGGGCTTTCTTTAGGCTTTAGCTGTCCCACCGAGCCACAGCAACACTTGCAGAGTTTTCTATGTATGTGTTAATGAGGAATCAAACCTGAGTCTTTTTGCGTGGTAGCCAAGGACTCTACCACTAGGTCAAACACACAGGGCATCTTGCACATATTTTTGACGTCAATCTACTAGGATATTATTAGGTTTCTGTATCCTAATCAATTTTTTCCTGATGACTAGCTTTGCTGTCATGTGTAAAAAATGCAAGAGGGAAAAACACAGAAGAATTAGTGAAATTTAAAAAAAAGCATTACACACATAGATAAGTGTTCATTCTTTGTAGGAGAAACGATATATTGATATGATGATGATGACTTTATACTTACTTTTTCAGGGTTGAGGGTTTGGCATAGTGGTAGAGTGCTTGCCTAGCATCCATGAAGATCTGGGTTTCATTGCTCAGTATCACATAGATAGAAAATCTAGATGTGGCACTGTGGCTCAAGTGGCAGAGGGCTAGACTTGAGAAAACCCAAGGACAGTGCTCAGGCCCTGAATTCAAGCCCCAAGACTGGCAGAAAGATAAAAGAAAATAAAAATGCTTTTTACGAGCTAATTCACTCACAGCATTGCTTCTGAAATCTTTGCTTCTGCATCTTGTGTAATACCCCTTTCCCTCAACGTAGACAAGAAAAACAGATCCATCCCATGGTCCACTGTGAGGCCACTGGTTGGGCTAAGAGCTAGTCGTGCAGCAACACATAAGTTTTATTCTAATACTTTCCAGACTTTGTACTCAAATATGCTACCTACTAACCAACTTAGGTCAGTTATCCTTACAACAATATTCTTACACTCCTACGTTAATCCTCTTGTACCTCCCCTGACCTCTCTCATTCTTTCTTTCTATCTCTGGACATCTGCTCGTCTTTCAACCCTTATACTGCACGGATCTACACTTGATGGCTGTTGAACAATATTGTTTATGTAGGTGGTTAATTATTTTCTAGGCTCAGAGGGACTTAAAGTCAATAGAGAATGGATTGAGAGGCTTATTGTTTTGGGTATAAATCGTTTATCAGTGGTTGTATTAGACTGGTCTGTAAGTGCACAAAAAGAAAGAGTGATAATACCAATCAAAACTTGTGAACATCTAGTGTCTGCCAGCTACAGAGGTCTAGGTTTGTTATATCTGAAAAACTATAATCATATTTAGTAGTAATCTTGCTCCCATTTTCAAATGGGAAGAATAAGAAACTCAAGAAAAATGTCAAATCAAGAAACAACATCCCCCACCCAATGTAAACAGACAATGGAACACTCACTGGCAAACCTAGAGGAGAGTCTTCCAAGTGCTACACACATGCAAATGATAAACTTCTTTAATGAAAAATGT
Source organism: Megascapheus bottae (assembly GCF_031878675.1). Lineage (NCBI taxonomy): Eukaryota > Metazoa > Chordata > Mammalia > Rodentia > Geomyidae > Megascapheus > Megascapheus bottae. Next base: position 365,948 of record NW_028327283.1, read on the forward strand.
GAAAATATAAAGAAAGAGATAATGGAGGAATCCATAGCTGAACAAGAATAAAGCAAAAACAAGGTGATAAGTGAAAAAGAAGAAGCCATAAAGGAGGCCATAATAAAACTTTTTCAAAGAAAGATGGATGAATTCATTGAATCCACAAATAAAAACGTGACCAAACTCCACCAAATGTCCAAAGAAAATAAAGCTACTGAGCTAACCACTGAAAAGGAAATCAAGGAGATAAAGAAATCCATACATGATCTAAAACAAGAGATGCAAGGCACAAAAGTGAGCAATTGGAAGCACGGGAGATGAAAAATAAAGCAGGTAGCTTTGATATCCGGTTAGACAATGCAGAGGAGAGAAATTCCGGGGCTGAAGATAATTTAGTTATTATAGAGAAAGAACAGAAAATGAGTCAATCCAAATCTAGGAAATATGAGAGAGCGCTTCAGGAGGTCCAAGATGCAATTAGGAAGCCTAATTTAAGGCTAGTTGGTATTGAGGAGGGAGTGGAGAAAGAGGTCAATGGTATTGGAAATATACTTCAGGGAATCATCTCAGAGAATTTCCCAAATATCCAGAAGGGCAGGCCCATCCAGATACGAGAAGATTTTAGAACCCCAAACAGACCTGACCAGAAAAGAACATCCCACCGCCACATTGTGGTCCGAACTGGATCAATAGAAACGAAAGGAAAGATCCTAAAGGCAGCCAGGCAAAATGGATCAGTAACCTATAAAGGCAAACCAATCAGAATAACCCCAGATTTCTCAAGAGACCATGCAAGCACGAAGTGACTGGAAGCATATATGTCATGCCCTTAAACCAAATAACTACCAACCAATAATACTGTAGCCAGGTAAGCTCTCATTCATAACTGAGGGGACAAGAAAAACATTCCATTCCAGGGAAAAGCTGCAACAATATGTCGAAACAAAACCAACACTACAGAGAATTCTCAACGATGCTCTATACATAGAAAACCAAAATAAATGCAATATAGGGAAAGAAATGGCACCTAAATAGCATACCATCTAAGGACCACAAGAACTGTCAACACAAAAACCCTACTAAAAGCTTTTAAAAATGGTAGGAACTAATGAATATCTCTCAATCTTAACTCTCAATCCCAATGGACTTAACTCTCCAATTAAACGGCATAGGCTGTCTAGTTGGATCAAAAAGCAAGAGCCATCGTTCTGCTGTCTTCAAGAGACACATCTTACCCCAAACCAATCATGTTTTGAAAGTGAGAGGTTGGAATAAACTCTATCAAGCTAACTGCCCCCATAAAAAGGCTGGAGTTGCCATCCTCATATCAGATACAATAGACTTCAAACTAAAATTAGTAAGAAAAGACAAAGAAGGTTACTACATACTACTAAAGGGATCTTTCCTCCTGGAAGACATAACGATCCTAAGTATTTACACAACCAATCCCGGAGCTGCAAACTTCATCAAGCAAACTTTACTTACACTGAAACCATACATAGATCGAAATACAGTGATTGTTGGTGAGTTTAACACACCACTCTCACCTATGGACAGATCAACAAGGCAAAACTCAACAGAGAAACCTTAGAACTGAACAACTATATAGACCGACTAGATGTAACAGACATCTGCAGAATATTCCACCCAGTAACAACACAATATACGTTTTTCTCAGCAGCACATGGAACATTTTCCAAAATAGACCACATCTTAGGCCATAAAGCAAACCTGGACAGATTCAGAAACACTGAAATTATTCCATGCACACTCTCAGACCATAAAGGCATCAAATTGGAGCTGAACACACATCTCCACCAACGAAAACTCTGTAAATCATGGAGACTGAACAACACATTGTTGAATCAAAAACAATGGGTAATCGAAGAGATCAGAACAGATATCCAACTGTTTATGAAATTTAACAATAAGGAGCACACAAATATCAACTCCTTAGGGACACAACAAAGGCAGTACTCAGAGGAAAATTTATAGCGCTGAGTGCCTACAACAGCAAGTTGGAAAAATGGCAAACCAACTAGTTAATGTCTCACCTTAACCTCCTGGAAAAAGAGCAACAAACCAACCCTAAACCCATTAGGAGAAAGCAAATTATTAAAATCAAAGCAGAATTAAATGATTTGGAATAAAAAAAATCTATAGAAAGAATCAACAAAACAAGGAGTTGGTTCTTTGAAAGAATTAACAAAATTGACAAGCCCTTAGCAAATCTTACCAAAAAAAGAAGAGAGCATATCGAAATGAACAAAATCGCAGATGAAAATGATAATATCACGAGAGAAATTACCAAGATCCAGAATATCATGAGGGAATACTTCTCAAACCTTGATGCCAACAAATTTGAGAATCTAGAAGAAATGGATGAATTCCTAGACAATATTAACGTACACACACTGAACCAAGAAGAGCTAACCCAACTCAACAGGCCTATTTCAAGCTCTGAAATAGAAATGGAAATTAGACAACTTCCACTTAAAAAGAGTCCAGGGCCAGATGGATTCACAGCTGAATTGTATAAGGTCTTCAAAGCAGAGCTCACACCAATACTCCTGAAGCTCTTCAACGAAATTGAAAATGAAGGTTCTTTACCAAACTCATTCTGTGAAGCCAGTATATCCCTCATCCCCAAACCAGACAGAGATTCATCAAAGAAAGAGAACTATAGACCCATTTCTTTGATGAACATCGATGCAAAACTTCTCAACAAAATACTGGCCAACCGTCTACAACAACTCATCAAAAAATTATACACTATGATCAAACTGGATTCATCACAGGGAGGCAAAGCTGGTTCAACATACACAAATGAATTAATATAATTCAACACTTCAACAGGAGCAAGGACAAAAATCACATGATTGTCTCAATAGATGCGGAAAAGGCATTTGACAAGATCCAAAACCCCTTTATGTTAAAAGATGTGGAGAAACTAGGAATTCATGGAACATTTCTCAATGTAATAAAGGCTGTGTATGAGAAACCCACTGCTAGTATTATACTTAATGGTGAAAATCTAAAGCCATTTTCTCTAAAATCAGGAACAAGACAAGGATGCCCACTCTCTCCACTCCTTTTTAACATCCTACTAGAATTCCTAGGCAGTGCAATGGGGCAAGAAGCAAGCATAAAGCATAAAGGGGATCCAAGTAGGGAAAGAGGAAATAAAACTATCCCTCTTTGCAGATGACATGATTCTGTATTTAAAGAATCCTATACACTCTACTCCCAAGCTCCTTGAGCTGATTCATAGCTTTGGAAGGGTAGCAGGCCATAAAATCAACCCTCACAAATCAACTGCCTTCCTTTACGCCAACACTGAGAGGAACGAGGAAATAATCAGGAAAGAAAATCCTTTCACAATAGCCTCAAAGAAAATAAAGTACCTAGCAATTAGCTTAACTAAGAATGTAAAGGACCGTTTAGATGAAAAATTTAAAACCCTAAAAAAGGAAATAAAAGCAGAACTAAGGAAATGGAAAACCTCCCATGCTCCTGGATTGGAAGAATCAACATTGTGAAAATGACAATCTTGCCCAGGGCTATCTACACATTCAGTGCAATTCCCATCAACATCCCAATGTCATTCTTTAAAGAAATAGAAGAGGCAATTCAAAATTTCATATGGAATAATAAAAGACCCCGTATATTACAAACACTTCTTAGCAGAAAGAACAGCGCTGGAGGAATTTTAATTCCAAACTTTAGACTCTATAACAGAGTTATAATTCTCAAAACAGCTTGGTACTGGCACAAGAACAGGCATGAAGCCCAAAGGAATAGAACTGCGGACCCAGATATTAAACCACAGACCTATGGCCACCTAATCTTTGACAAGGGAGCTAAAAATATAGAATGGAAGAAAGATAGCCTCTTCAACAAGTTGTGCTGGCAGAACTGGTTAAGCACCTGCAGAAAATTAAGTTGGATCCTTGCTTGTCACCTTGCACTAGAATTAACTCCAAATGGATCAAAGACCTGGAGGTAAAAGCTGACATATTGAAAAGTTTACAGGAAGGAATAGGAGATACACTAGGCCTCCTTGGCACAGGTCGAAACTTCCTTAATAAGGACCAAGAATCACAACAAATCAGAGAAAGGCTGGATATTGGGACTGCATTAAACTACAGAGCTTTTGTATGGCAACGGATGTATCTAGTAAACTAATCAGGAAGCCTACAGAGTGGGAGAAGATCTTCACCAACGAAACAACGGACAAAGGCCTCATATCTAAAATATATCAACAACTCAAAAAATTGAATCACTCCAAAACTAATCTCCAAAGTAACACCCATCCCACTAAAAATGGGCCAAAGACTTAAGAGAGTCTTCTCTGAAGAAGAAACAAAAATGGCCTGTAGACACATGAAGAAATGCTCCACAACACTGGTCATAAAAGAAATGCAAATCAAAACAACTCTAAGATTCCACCTCACTCCAGTTAGAATGGCCAGGATCAGGAAAACGAATGACAACAGATCCTGGAGGCGATGTGGCCAGGAGGGATCACTACTACACTGTTGGTGGGAGTGCAAACTCGTTCAACCACTATAGAAAGCAGTGTGGCAGTGCCTCAAAAGGCTAAACATAGAACTCCCCTATGACCCAGCAATTCCACTACTTGGCATTTACCCAACAATCCAGAAACAAGGGCATACTAAACCCACTAGCACAACAATCTTCATTGCAGCACTATTCACCATAGCAAAGATATGGAACCAACCCAGATTTCCCTCAGTTGATGAGTGGATCAACAAGTTGTGGTATTTGTACACAATGGAATTCTATGCTGCTGTCAGAAAGAATGACATTGCCCCATTTGTTAGGAAATGGAAAGACTTAGAACAAATCATATTAAGTGAAGTAAGCCAGACTCAAAGGAACTTAGGCTCAGTGGTTTCCCTCATTCGTCATACTCAGTAGAAACTTTGGGCTCTACTAGCAGAGTTTTGCAATAGAGCAAAAGGCCATATATAAGGCCATATACTGTGAAGCTAATTGAAAGGACCTCCAGGATATTGAAACAAAAGCCACATAATGAATGATTGTTGTCCTTAATGTACTTTGTTGTCTCTCATCTCCTTTGCTGTCCCTTGGTTATCCCATATTGGTATAGTATCTCACTTTGTTATCTGATATATTTAATTTATTTGTATTTGGATATTTGAAATTTGATAGGGAAAGGGGGAAAACCAAGACGGGTGGGGGTGTGGGGTGGAGGGAAAGGGGTACCAAGACATGTGAAAGGGTATCAATGTATGTGAATTAATGCACCTTCTATCTGGCAAATATCATCTAACCCTTTTACTAATTACAATAAAAAATGAAAAAAAAGAAAGTTGTAGTGTGTGGGGAGGATGATGGGGTCAAATACATTTCTTCTTAGAAATTTACCTCATCTGGTTGCCCTCGATATTCCTGGCCTTCTTCTTAGAGAAAGTTCGGTTATACTGGATTTGTGGCTTGGCAATGATCTAGCACGTACATCATCGAGTAAGACATCCACAACTTCCATGCCTGAGACTCGAGTTTCCTGACCTTTGGCAACAGCACAGCAACATCTTTCTTCCTCCTGAGCCACAGGCCAAGTGAGCTGGATTGAGCTGGTTGTTAGTTACAGTGGCTTGGTTACCAGGGTTCCATATTCTGTTCCATTGTGAGGGAGGCAGGGTCACCTTTCAGGGCCCAATGACCAAAGATGCTTGCTCACAGAAGTCCTCACCAAAGACATACTGGAGGCTGAATCTCTCTTCCAATCTCACAATATACATGTGGATGTAGTAAACAGCACACCTTATTTGTCCAATCCCAATGTCTTCCACTAGGCCCAACTACCAGTCTGGTCTCAGGCTCAAGGAGCCTTTCTTAGGTAAGATCCAAACTTAAGGGTCAATATTGCCCTCATCCTTTACAAAACATTTGCTTCACAGTGCCTTCTCTTCCTGCATTTTGCCCCTTGTCGAATTTTTTTTGTTTTTGCTAGTCTTGGGATTTGAGTGTGAACATTGTTCTTGGGCTTTCTTTGGGCTTTTGCTGTCCCACCGAGCCACAGCACCACTTGCAGTGTTTTCTATGTATGTGGTAATGAGGAATCAAACCTGTGTCTTTTTGCGTGGTAGCCAAGGACTCTACCACTAGGTCAAACACACAGGGCATCTTGCACATATTTTTGAGGTCAATCTACTAGGATATTATTAGGTTTCTGTATCCTAATCAATTTTTTTCCTGATAATTAGCTTTGCTGTCATGTGTAAAAAATACAAGAGGGAAAAACACAGAAGAATTAGTGATTATGACTTTATAATTACTATGTCAGGGTTGAGAGTTTGGCATACTGGTAGAGTGCTTGCCTAGCATCCATGAAGATCTGGGTTTGATTGCTCAGTATCACATAGATAGAAAATCTAGATGTGGCACTGTGGCTCAAGTGGCAGAGGGCTAGACTTGAGAAAACAGTGCTCAGGCCCTGAATTCAAGTCCCAAGACTGGCAGAAAGATAAAAGAAAATTAAAATGCTTTTTTCTAGCTAATTCACTCACAGCATTTGCTTCTGAAATATTCCCTTCTGCATCTTGTGAAATACCTCTTTCCCTCAACGTAGTCAAGAAAAACAGATCCATCCCATGGTCCACTGTGAGGCCACTGGTTGGGCTAAGAGCTAGTCTTGCAGCAACACATAAGTTTTATTCTAATACTTTCCAAACTTTGTACTCAAATATGCTACCTACTTACTAACTTAGGTCAGTTATCCTTATGCTATTCCTTTTTTTTACTGCAATATTTTTACACTCCTACGTTAATCCTCTTGTACCTCCCCTGACCTCTCTCATTCTTTTTTCCTATCTCTGGACCTCTGCTCCTCTTTCAACCCTTATAATACACGGATCTACAATTGATGGCTGTTGAGCAATATTATATATGTAGGTGGTTAATTATTCTCTAGGCTCAGAGGGACTTAAAGACAATAGAGATTGGATTGAGAGGCTTATTGTTTTGGGTATAATTCGCTTATCAGTGGTTGTATTAGACTGGTCTGTAAGTGCACAAAAAGAAAGAGTGATAATACCAATCAAAACTTGTGAACATCTAGTGTCTGCCAGCTACAGAGGTCTAGGTTGGTTATATCTGAAAAACTATAATCATATTTAGTAGTAATCTTGCTCCCATTTTCAAATGGGCAGAACAAGAAACTCAAGAAAAATGTCAAATCAAGAAACAACATCCCCCACCCAATGTAAACAGACAATGGAACAGTCACTGGCAAACCTAGACCAGAGTCTTCCAAGTGCTACACAAATGCAATTGATAAACACCATTAATGGAAAATGTGAAAATATAAAGAAAGAGATAATGGAGGAAGCCATAGCTGAACAAGAGGAAAGCAAAAACAAGGTGATAAGTGAAAAAGAAGAAGCCATAAAGGAGGCCATAATAAAGGTTTTTCAAAGAAAAATGGATGAATTCATAGAATCCACAAATAAAAACGTGACCAAACTCCAGCAAATGTCCAAAGAAAATAAAGATACTGAGCTAACCACGCAAAAGGAAATCAAGGAGATAAAGAAATCCACACATGATCTAAAAAAAGAGATGCAAGGCATCAAAAGTGAGCAATTAGAAGCAAGGGAGATGAAAAATAAAGTAGATAGCTTTGATAGCAGGTTAGACAATGCAGAGGAGAGAATTTCCAGGGCTGAAGATAATTTAGGTATTATAGAGAAAGAACAGAAAATGAGTCAATCCAAATCTAGGAAATATGAGAGAGCGCTTCAGGAAGTCCAAGATGCAATTAGGAAGCCTAATTTAAGGCTAGTTGGTATTGAGGAGGGCGTGGAGAAAGAGGTCAATGGTATTGGAAATATACTTCAGGGAATCATCTCAGAGAATTTCCCAAATATCCAGAAGGGCAGGCCCATCCAGATATGAGAAGCTTTTAGAACCCCAAACAGATCTGACCAGAAAAGAACATCCCACCGCCACATTTTGATCCAAACTGGATCAATAGAAACGAAAGGAAAGATCCTAAAGGCAGCCAGGGAAAAGGGATCAGTAACCTACAAAGGCAAACCAATCAGAATAACCCCAGATTTCTCAGCAGAGACCATGCAAGCACGAAGTGACTGGAAGCATATATGTCATGCCCTTAAATCAACTAACTACCAACTAAGAATACTGTAGCCAGCTAAGCTCTCATTCATAACTGAGGGAACACTAAAAACATTCCATTCCAGGGAAAAGCTGCAAAAATATGTCGAAACAAAACCAACACTACAGAGAATTTTCAACGATGCTCTATACATAGAAAACCAAAATAAATGCAATATAGGGAAAGAAAAGGCACCTAAACAGCATACCATCTAAGGATCACAAGAACTGTCAAGACACAGGCCCTACTAAAACTTTTAAAAATGGTAGGAAGTAATAAATATCTCTCAATCCTAACTCTCAATATCAATGGACTTACCTCTCCAATTAAACGGCATAGGCTGTCTAGTTGGATCAAAAAGCAAGAGCCATCGTTCTGCTGTCTTCAAGAGACACATCTTACCCAAAAACAATCATCATTTGAAAGTGAGAGGTTGGAATAAACTCTATCAAGCTAACCGCCCCCATAAACAGGCTGGAGTTGCCATCCTCATATCAGATACAATGGACTTCAAACTAAAATTAGTAAGAAAAGACAAAGAAGGTTACTACATACTACTAAAGGGATCTTTCCTCCAGGAAGACATAACGATCCTAAATATTTACACACCCTTTTGAAGATTCTCAAAAGATTGAAGATACTGCCAGTGTAAGTTAGATTCCGGCATTCATATTAAATAATGCAATGAGTAGGGATTTATATTTGAAATATCACTGTTGACAAAATCTAACACACATTTGCTTAGTATTTGCTTTTGATTTCCCAAGAAGTTCAGTACAAGCTAACATGTGTGGCATATATCGACTGGGAGAAATGATTCAGAATATGTGACTCATTTGAACAGGAGTCAGTGAAAGATACAGAAGCAGGATACCCATATTGTTATAATTTGTATCTTTTTCATATTTGGTGTTTGTTATTAATTCCATTTGTAGTGTACATTTCTAGGTAAAAACTTTTAAAATATTTCCAAACAATTTGTTATTTCAACAGCAAAAAACATTTATATGCCTGATAAAATTCACAGAATCCAAATTTTTCCATATTATTTTTGTTCTTGGTTTTTTTTGGTGGGTCATACATCTTCAACTCAGCCTGGATACTATCCCTGAGCTCTTCAACTCCAGGCTACCACCTTACCCTGGATCCAAGCCCCACTTCCCATTTTCTAAAGGTAAATTGGAGATAAGACTCTCAGGTCTTTTTGTGCCAGGATGGCTTTAAACCTTGATCCTCAGATCTCAGCCTCCTGAGTAGCTAGGATTATAGAAGTGAGCCACCACCCCATCATGCTCAGCTTTCTGGGGTTTTTTTAAACAAGCCCTTTGGCTGGAACTCGGTCTGACCACTGTCCTTCAGGTTTCCTCAAGCCTAGTGATCTTCTACTTGAGCCACAGCACTACTTCTGGTTTTTTCTGTGTATGTGGTACTGCGGAATTGAACCTTCGTCTTCATACAAGCACTCTACAACTATGCCAAACTCCCAGCCCCTCCACATTAGTTTTTATGATAGATCTTTCCATGCATCCAGGATGGCTAGAAATCTTTCTTGAGTTTCCCAAGATCAGGGAGTATAGGTGTGTCCCATCCTGTGTGGCTACATAACCATTGTTTAGGGTACAGTTCTCTCTTCATTCTACCCATCTAGAGCAATTTTCATCTTCCATGTATAATCATTAAACATTCAACTCCTGTTCCTCTCTACTCCATTCTCTGGAACCATCGTGCTTTTTGGCTCTAAGGGTTTGTTGATCCTTGGAAGCTCTGGAAGGGAAAACATACCCTACCTCTTCCTTTATGACTGCTGTATTTTTAGTTTACTGTAATCAAGATTCATCTGTAAAATATAGTAAATGTTCTTCCTTTTCAATGCATTGTTTTGCATATTTATATCTTTTGATTATTATTAATAGTTGTGAATGGATTCTCCACATATTTGTTCTAGTCTCTGCTTTCTCTTCCGTTAGGTACAAATCTAGAAATAGAAGTGTTGGACCATATTTCTATGTAATTCTATATTTAGTACTTTTTTAGCACTCTCCACGCAATTTTTGATTGTTTTATATTCCTTACAGAACTATTCCAAAGCTCTACTTCTTCTCACTACCTTCCCAGTAATAGTTAGACTTTGAAAGTTGTTTTTTTGTATGCGTCTGTGTGTGTGTGTGTTTGTGTGTGTGTATGTGGATCTTTTTGTTTAAAATTATATTTATATTAACATATTTAAAGTAATGATTTCATTGTAATTTTAATTTTTCTCATGACTGTTAATATTGAACTTCTTTCTACATTTTGAACAACTATTTCTATATATTCTTTTTAGAAAATCCTCTCCAATCTCCAATTTTTTTCCCTTTTTTGTGGGGTAGTGGGGAAAGTCATGGGGCTTGGACCTTGGGAAGTGAGCTCTTTAGTTTAAGGCTATTGTCCTACCCTGACTATTGCCCCTCAGTTCTTCTGCTCACAGCTCCCTACCTCTCTTCCCATTATATACAGAACAAAGGTCATCCTCAGTCTTTTTGAAAAAGTAAAACATACAGTAAATTTGTAGTATAAAACAGCAAGAAATAAATTTCTTGCCAGGTGCAGTGACTTCTACCTGTAATCCTAGCTACTCAGATATCAGGCTGATATCTAAAGATTTGGTTCAAAGCCAGCCTGGGCATTAGAAAATCTATGAGACTCTCAACTACAGTTAACCACTAGAATATGGGAAATGGCACTGTGGCTTCATTGGTAGGGTGATAGCCTTGAGTTGAAGAGCTCAGGAACAGTGCCCAGGCCCAGAGTTCAAGCCTTACAAATCCCCCAGCCAAAAAAAAGAAAAAAAAGTTTCTTCCCCAAGTGATTATTATGCCAGACATAGAACATTAACATTCTGGGTGTTCTTCACAGTATTATTACTTGATAGCCTAAGATTTTGCAATATTCTCACAGTACCAGCATATGTCATCATATAATGTAGTTCCTTTTCAATGGAATAATTCCATTTATAACCTAAATCTACTCCCCCGACTTATTTTTGTCGATACCACAATTGCTCTACCATGATATGCCACAAGCCATTAAAAATTTTATGGTGGGTAATTGGAAAGGAGTCTCATGGAATTTTGTGCTAGGCTGGCTTTGAACCATGGTCCTCAGATCTCAGTCTCCTGAGTAGCTAGGATGACAGGCGTGAGCCACCAACACCTGGCTTGCCTTTTTATTTTTTTGTGGGTCTTGGGACTTGAACTCTGGGCCTAGGCACCATCCCTAAGCTTTTCAGGTCAATATTTCATGTAAGTCTAAACATTTAAGTAAAAGAATACAATTCCAACAAAAAAAAGTATAAAATTCCAGACATGGTGTGTTTATAACTCAGTGCTAATTACTTGATGAAAATGTGCCATTCCAGAAGCTGGTATCATTTGATGATGTAGCTGTGGATTTCAGCTGGAGGAGTGGCAGCATCTGGACAATGGTCAGAGGACCCTGTACAGAGATGTAATGCTGGAGACCTACAGCAACCTGGTGTCCTTAGGTGAGCAAAAGTCAAATGCACTTGCAAGGCCAAGTGCCTTGTTATTTTGCAGATACGTGAATGTTTATCAAACTTTCAATACTATTTAAATGAAAGATTCCAGGCCCTGAGAAGTATCATTACTTTCTAAAGAAAACCTAAGGTAATTTTGTACTCATTCTTCAGGATACCTTCAGGATACTTTGACAACAGTTCTAAATTATGTTTCCTCTAATGGAGACGACATTCCAAACTTACACAGTAATTGTAAGTGGATAAACCATCCAGAAGAGAATATATATCATTATTGGAAATAGGATCTACAAATCACTAAACAGTGAGTTTATAATGGAACCCTGGCACTAGGTGCAATGTTTCATGCCTGTAATCTTAAAATATTCAGGAGGAAGAAATCTAAGAATTCTAATTTGAAGCCAGCAATGGCATAAAAATTGCCATGAAACTCTATAACTCCAAGTAACCCCTCAAAAATGTTAGTGGAGTGTCAAGAGTTTGACTTTGTGGTTGAGTGCTTGCCTAGCATGCATGAAGACCTATGCATGTAAGTGGAGCTGGGACTCAAACTTGTATTTTTCTAGCCTTGAGCAAGACAGCTAAGTTTATGCCATACAAAATGAATCCAGAGCTGGGGAAAAGTCAACCATGGAGCCAGTGTGAAATGAGAAAAAAAGATTTAATAGATAACTTGTGAGTAGGATGTCTGCGAACTTAAAGCAATGATGACACAGCATAAGCAATAATTCTCTACTGTTTCTAATTTACAGGGCCCTGTGTTCCCAAACCTGTATTAATTGACAAGCTAGAGCACTGTGCAGAACTCTGGATAGGAAATTCCTCTGACAAGAATATCACAGGTGAGTGAATGCATCTTCATATTGATGTTGGAGCCTGAGCCCCATTGGTAAGTTCATGTTGTGATGTACTGAGCAATAATATTCTTAGTTACCCTAAATCCTGTGTGGAACCTATGGAATTCTTTGTGAATGAATCAAGAATCATTTTCTTTTCCCAATCCTATGACTGGTCTCAGGGCCTGAGCATGGTCCTTGGGTTTTCTCAAGGCTAGCTCTCTATTTCTTGAGTCATAGCACCACTTCTGGCTTTTTCTTTGTATGTAGTACCAAGGAACTGAACCAGGTCTTTGTGCATGCTAGCCCAAACCCCCGGCACCAAGAATCATAGGGTGATATGACGAATTCTATGTGGCAGTAGAGTTAAAGTTAGATTTCTCTGTAGAAATCACTGTGAAACAAAATAAAATGAGAACGCCATGAGCCCGTGGCTCATGCCTGTAATCCTAGCTACTTAGGAGGCTGAGATCTGAGGATCAAGGTTCAAAGACTGATCTATCACAAAAACACCTTAGACTCTTCTCTGCAGTGAACCTATAGAAAATGAGAAGTGGGGTTGAGGCTAAAAACATAGGGCAGTAGCCTTGAGCTGAAGAGCTCAGGAAGAACAGCCAGGTCTAGAATTCAAGTCCCATGACTGCAAAACAAGAAAGAAAGAAAGAAAGAAAGAAAGAAAGAAAGAAAGAAAGAAAGAAAGAAAGAAAGAAAGAAAGAAAGAAAGAAGAAAGAGGGAAGGAAGAGGGAAGGAAGGAAAGGAAGAAAGAAAGAAAGAAAGAAAGAAAGAAAGAAAGAAAGAAAGAATGATATTTCATTTCTTTTAAACTAAGACTATAAATGATTGAGCAAACAAGGAATAAGTCAGGGCATTATTCTCTGATAAGGATAATATCTTTTTGCTGGTAGGAAGAGACTGGTATTCAGAACCAGACCTTTCCACCAGAAATTGAGCCTAGTGGTAGAGTGCTTGCCTAGCATGCACAAAGACACAGGTTTGATTCCTTATTACCACATGCATAGAAAAAGCCAGAAGTAATGACTTCATTGGTAGGGTTCTAGTCTTGAGAAAACCCAAGGACAGTGGTTAGGTCCTAAGTTCAAACCCAGGAATGGAAGGGAAAAAACAACAACAAAGTTTCAATCAACATAAGAAAATTAACTAGACAATGAGCTGGGGATTTTCTGGTCTTCCATGGTTCTGAGGGACAGGAGTGTTAGAAAAGGAATTTTTATAAGACTTCAAATGGAAAGAAACAAATTTCAAAATTCCCACAAATACCTAAATTGAGACTTTAGTGAGAAGTTGTAACTGAAGGGATATAGGTGTAAGTCCTTACTCTCAAGAATCATTCTTGCTTGGATCAAAGGCAAACAGACATATAAACCAAACTTGTGGCCGCTGAAACTAGAATAAATTTGTGTTCCTCCCTTAATGGTTAATAAGCAAACAGCATTGAAACTGGGTAAGGTAATCCTATCTGCTACTCAGGACCTGAGACTCTTATCTGTAGTTAACTCTAGAAAACAGGAAGTGGGGCTGTAGCTCAAGGATAGGGGTTATAGTCTTCTGCTGAAGTGTTCAGGGACAGGGCCGAGGCCTATGAACTACAAAAAAAAAAGAAAAGAAAAGAAAAAACAGTTTTAAAAAGATGCAAAACAGCACAGTATTTAGATTATTTCTCAAAAATAAAAGAAAGTCAGCTATTCCTCAATGTATAAACAAAACAGTATTTGAAAAAAACAGCTGCAGTTATAGTATAGGTAGTACTCAGCTTAAAACTGTAGCAATACATAGCTGGGTAATTTTAATAAATATTTCCTGTGATATAAAAAGAGAACTAAAACACAGAAAAACATTATTGGTCATTGTAAAATATCATTTTCTTAATATGTTAGGGAGAAAAGCATATATTTCTCACAAATCAATTTCCACTTTTATATTTTAAAATATCTAACACTTAGGATGGGAAAGTAAAGTCATTACCTTTACAGTAAGGAATATTTGTATCTCATGTATGTTTGTGTCTTTTTTTCTATGACTCATTTTAGATGTCCAGGTAATGGAAAATGTGTTCAAGACCTGCCAGGAAAGTCCACATGAATGTCTTTGTGAAGTAGCAGTTGCAAGTAGTATCGAAGTGGAGGAAAACGTGAGATTAGCAACAACTTTAAATTTGAGCTCTACACACAATCCAGAGCTGATAAGGAATAACGGTAACAACTTAGCGGTGAGGACTGAGGAGTTCATTAAGTGTCAGAACATGCTTCTGTCTCCTAAGCCTGATGAGATGCATGCTGCATATAGATCTCGTATGTCTCCTGTTCTTAAAAAAATCCATCGGATATTCAGAACATTTTATTCATGATTGTGGCCGTCCAAAAGATCTGCAGTATCATAATTCTGTTCTCCCTGCCCAAGAAATTCTTCAGGGAGGGAGAAAAACTGCTAAATGTACTTAACACCGACCATCACTACACATCCGAAAATGTACACAGGAGAGACTCCTCATACATGTAGTGAATGTGAGAAATCTTTCAGTAATGAAATACGCCTTACAATACCTCAGAGCAAATATCCTGAGATATGTGATGCGTACATCAAGTGTGAAAATTAATTTCTGAGAAGTCAGACCTGACGCTCCAACCTCGATCTCCAAGAGAAGACAAACCTTATGAATATGAGGAACGTAATAAAATTTCTGCCCAGAATTCAGCTCTCAGCACACATCAGAGATCTCACACAGAAGAGAAATCTTATGAATGGGATAAATGTGGGAAGACTTTTAGACTGAAATCATACCTCACTTTGCACCAGAGAAGACACACAGAAGAGAAACCTTATGAATGTAACAAATGTGAAAAGTCTTTCACCCAGAAGATACACCTTCGAGTTCATCAAATAACACACACAGGAGAGAAATCTTATAAGTGTAATGAATGTGGAAAGTCTTTCCAAGGGACGGGAAAACTTCGTGTTCATCAGAGAATACACACAGGAGTGAAACCTTATGAATGTAACCAATGTGTAAAGTCTTTCAGACAGAAATCTTCCCTCAAATTGCATCAAAGAACACACACAGGAGAGAAACATGATGTGTGCAACAAATGTGGAAAGACCTTATAGTGGAAGTCATATCTTGATGGGCATAATAGAACACACATAGGAGAGAAAACTTATGCATGTAGTGAATGCGGAAAGTCTTTCAAATGGAAGGTAAAACTCCATGTTCATCAGAGAATATACTCAGGAGAAATACCTTATGAGTGTAACATATGTGGAAAGTCCTTCACACAGAAGCCAAACCTCAACATGCATAAGACAATTCAAACAGGAGAAAATCCTTATGAATGTAACCGATGTGGAATGTCTTTCAAATGGAAGTCTTCCCTCAAATTGCATCAGAGAACACACACAGGAGAGAAACTGTACGAGTGCATCAAATGTGGTAAGACCTTCAGATGGAAGTCACATTACAGGAGGCATAACAGAATTCACACATATTAGAAACCTTAGGAATATAACCAAAGTTGAGAGTCTTTCGTGCAGTATTCACCCATCAGGCAGCGTAAGAGAGTTCACACATATGAGAAGCCTTAGCAATGTAATAAATAGGAAAGAGTTTTTAGTCTGTGGAAGAAAACTCAGCTTGTGTCACAGAACCAACACAAGATAAAACCCTTAATGAATGTAGCAAATGTTCAGTCTTTTCCCCAGAAGGCACAAGTCAAGATTTATCACTAAACACCCACAGGATAGAATCCGATGAATAAAATGAAAGGGAAATTTTTTTGAAGAACTCATAGTTGAGTTTGCATGATACCATACAGACACAGGATAAAAATCGTATGAATATAAGAATATGAAAAATCCATCATGAACGCATGACTAAGTATAAAATGCACATAGGAGAGAAAAACCTTATGAATATTACAAATGTGGAAAGTGTTTGACCTGGAAGGCATACTTCTGTGTTCATCACAAACCTGATTCCCATAGAAGAAAACAAAACTAATGAATAGAACAAATGTGCAATGACTTTTAATCAGAAATCAGTCTTCAGTACATTTCAGAACATACACAATAGAGAAATTCTGAGTAATGAAAAACATTTAGCTATATATAGAATCTCTGTATATGGGAGCATTAGGGTAAGTCTTCTAAACAAAGTCAACCTTCAGCAAGCATTAAGAGCACTCACAGAAGAAATAATAGCATGTAGGAAAACCTTTGTCAGAAACCTCTAAAAGCTGACTGTGTTGCTTAGTGGTAGAGTGCTAACCTATCAAGGATGAAGGCCTGGGTTAGATTCCTCAATACTACGTGAAAAGAGCAAGCCAGAAGCAGCACTGTGGTTCAAATGGTAGAGTGCTAACCTTGAGCAAAAGTAGCTCAGGCCCTGAGTTCAAGCCTAAGGATTGGAGAGAGAGAGAGAGAGAGAGAGAGAGAGAGAGAGAGAGAGAGAGAGAGAGAGAGAGAGAGAGAGAGAGAGAGAAGAGAGAGAAACAGGAACTTCTAAATTTTACAGAGATAGAGGAGGAGACAGAGAAGGAGACAGAAACTAATTTCTAAACTTTACAGTCTTTCTATTTCCTTACAAATTCGTCTATGTCATTCTTTCTGACAGAAGCACAGAATTCCATTGTGTAAAAATACCATATTTGATCTACTCATAAACTGACGGTTATCTGGGTTGGTTCCATACCTTTGCTATAATAAATAGTGCTCTGATAAATGTTATTGTTCTAGTGAATTTAGTATGTCCTATCTGGACGATTGGCAAGTAGTGAAATTGCTGGATCACAGGGGAGCTCTATGTTTAGTCTTTTTGGGATACTGCCATAGTGCTTTCTATAGTGGTTGAACGAGTTTGCAATCCCACCAGCAGTGTAGTAGTGAACCCTCCTGGCCACATCCCCTGCAGCATACGTTATTAGATTTCTGGATCTTGGCCATTCTAACTGGAGTGAGGAGGAAAAGGGAAAGAGGAACTGAAACTGTCTCTCCTTACAGATGACATGATTCTGTATTTAAAGAACCCTATAGACTCTACTCCAAAGCTGCTTGAGCTGATATAAAACTTTGGTAAGGTAGCAGGGTATAAAATTAACCCTCCACCAAAATGTCACCTTTCTCATTGAGACATAGGTGGCCCTGTTTACTAGCAGCAAAGGCTCAAACGCACAGTTTCAGGTGTCACCACTGCCTCTGTTACTGGGTAGATCCAACTCTGTCATCGATTCTGAGGTCTGCTCTGGGAGTCTTGGTCACAAGTTGTTCTGTGGCTTCTGCTGCCAGACTGTGCCTATTTACTTCCTTTTCCTCCAGCAGCCTACAACAGGGAATGAAGTTCAGGCGCTGATGCTCTCCTTCATATTCAGGGCAGGATGAGCCCAACCCTCCCTCATCTTCCTCTTCCAAATTTTGGGAAAAAATGTGCTGGCAGAAGTCCACAGGTGTGGCACATGGCTGATCCACACTTTTAATCCAGGCTGGTCAGGAGGCTGAGATCTGAGTATGGAAGTTCCAAGTCACCTAGAACAGGAAATCTGATAGATTCTTACTACCAAAAATAAAAACAGCTGGGAATGGAGTTTGGGCTCAAGTGGTAAAGGGCTAGTCTTGAGTACAAATGCTTAGTGCCCAGGCCCTGAGTTCAGGCTCCAGCACTGCCAACAACCTCACTTTAGTGAGATTTTAGCTTTATCCATGTAGGCACATCTCACTGGAATCTTTGCTGGTAGAGATAGTCTTCATAATTTTGTCTCAAGGTAAAGGTCCTCCTGGGGTAGTACACAAAAGGTGTCATGGAGAGAGGAGCCCCACTTGCTCCAGGTTTGAAGATGGCATAGGTCAAGCCAGCATGGAGTTGGCACATCAGTCTTTTTCCTAGCACCACCTACCAGTGAATGTCAAATGACATTGATTGTTGTGGGATTGTGTGATTGAAGTGCCCCATTAAGGGCAGTGTTAGCACATCCAAACTTGGATACCAGGAATGCTGAAATCTCAAAGCTAAGATTTCTGTTGGCTACAGAAATGCTGGTGTGTCTGTGATTCACTAAAAGTTCAGGTGCAAAGATTCTGAAGCTTGATGCCATGTGTTTATTCCATTAAGTAAAATTATTTTAATGCACTGTATAAGTTAAAACATTTGATAAGCGTCAGGGGTAGTGAAAACATTGTTCTTGAATTCAGGTGTCTGGCAGGGTAATGGGGGGGTGTTGGTGGCTGCGACTATGAAGCTGGAGCTGCTATCAAACCATGGATCATGTTCCTCTTTGTCTGGGAGAAATGACTCCAAAGATGAAATTTGAATGGTGAGGAAAAGATGATGATGTACTCAGGGAATTTCTCCTAAACAAATGCTCATGTGGAAGTGGGATGGGGCTGGGCATGTCTGAGGCAGAGCTTAAGGGGGCTTCTCATGGCGTTGAGAACGTTCCTTGCGACTTCAGGCATGCAGCAGGGTGTTTTAGATGAATTGTGAGATGGATGGAATAAGACTGGAGACAAGATGAATGCTGGGATCCTGCAATGCTCTTGCATGAGTGGCTGGTGGCTCACCTGAAAGAACTAATTATGTCTAAAAAAGAAATCAGGAATTTGTTTTGATTAGATAATACCTGTATTCCGAGGCATATTCAGGATCCTGATCTTAGTATTGTGGTTTAAAACCAACCCAGCAAAGGGAAAAATGCATGAGACTCATACTCCCAGTTTAGAGCAAGACCAAAGATTAAGTAGAGCTGTGGCTCAAGAGCTAGAGTGCTACCTTGAGCAAAGAAAAGCTAAGAAAAAGCTCCAGGTCTTGAGTTCAAGGCCAGGAATGAAAGAAGGAAGGTAAAAAAAGGGAAGTATGTGAGGAAGGGAAATATATAAATGAAAGAGCGAAGGAACTAGAAATTTAAAACTAGAGAATATTTAAAAGTCATCAGTCCTTCTAAGAAAAGTGTTGGAGTATGGGTTCTATATGTGGTAAACTGGAACCCCAGCAGTGACTTGTTAACCAAAGAGTCACCATGATGAGCAAAGGATAGAAATCTGCATGAGCCTCTTAGCGGATGGAGTCACAGAAGAGAACCTCAGTTCCCATCCCATAGTTAGAAGTATATAGAGATGGGGAAGTTGGCATCACCTTGATGTCATTGTGTCCATGGAGACTGGAAGCCATCGCTCTGTGAAAGCACAATGTTCTGGTTACTGAGCTGGGAGGCTGAGAAGAGCCAAGTCCAGGCCATGAAGAAATCAGGGTGGCAGCAGATCAACTCTGCTGCAGTGTGTGCCTGCTTGGCTGTTCTTATTCTGTGGTGGATCAGGCCGGAGCGGGTGACAGTAACTGTTTTGTGGTCACAAGCCCTTCACCAAGAGCTTCCTCTGGGTTCCCCATAAGCTACAGGGTGGCAGGTGGTGGGATGTGTGTGGGGTGGAAGTGACAGAGGGATGGACGCATGGCAAGGTGGGTGAAGAGATGAGAGGAATAATGAGAGCCCAGTTCATTGGTTTCCAATGTTAATGGGTGGGAGGTAGAGAGGCATGATGGAGGAATGATGGAGGCAGGGGAAGGTGGTGACAGAGTGAGGCCATCTGTAGTGCCATCCTGGCCATCATCTGAAGCCCATAGGCAGCTTCCTGATCCTTCACTTAGTCCTGCTCCTTGTGGAGGGAATGTCACGTGTACCCAGAGCTAGGGGTGGGGCAATGTTAGTAGCACCTGGAGAACCATTGGCCTCTACCTAGGTGAGGGGTGGTTATGGCTCCCATGCTGGGTGGCCTGATAGCTATGGAACAGATCTCTCCTTAGCTACCACAGTCAGTGGCTGCTCTCCATCTAGGGTTAGGGCACCTGCTCAGCCATCAGGACACCCCATGCCAGGACAGAGGCCTACAATTCAGATGGCAGCACAGGGGTGAAGATGATCTCACCGTAGCCCTAGTTACATGGCTGTCCCTGCATGCTGGACAGGATGAGCTGGGGGAAGATGTTCTCTGTGTTTTTCCACAGCCTATCCCAGCCTCTTCTTGTGTCTGATTAGACCAAGAGAGTACCAGGTTCCTTCTCATAGTCCTGGTTCTTTTTCTTTTACAGTCAGGAGGCTTGAACTCAGGTCCTTGGTACTGTCCCTGAGCTCTTTTGCTCAAGGTTGATCCTCTACCATTTGAACCATAGTGCCATTTCCAGCTTTTCCTTTTCATGTGGATCTCTGATATTTCCAGTGCTGTGCCTGCAGGGAGGCACTCACCCCACAGACAGAGCCACCTCTGCCGTGACTGTGACTGCCCACAACCCTCACACCCACTCCTTGCACACCCCTCGACTCCAGTTTTAGCTCCTCTTGGACTGGGTGTCCAGCCTACCCCTTCCTACACTCACAAAGGGTCAACAATTGTCTTCCCAGGGTCCTTTCTTCTGCCAGCCAGAGTACAGACTGTGCACATCTTGACGATCACAGAGCTCAAAGCCAAAGGCTGAGATGCAGAAGGGGGTGACCCAGTAGCTGCACAGGGCCCATGGATCATCCTGTGCATCCCCCAGCCTGTGACGTCCCCCACCCCCTTGGCAGGGAAGCTCCATGCCCACATCCTGATCCCTGGTCCCCTCCAATTCCATTCTCCCTTGGATTTTGCAGACTGTCTACCATCAGGATCTAAAATTCTATTCATCACTTTATGTCCTTATCACTGATTTGCTACTTTGGCAGGATCTCCCCGTGCCTGGAGAGTGGGCATGTCATGTACTCTCTGTGGAGAACTTGCCCCAGTAGAAGAAAAATACACTTCATGTGAGTGTTGGACAGGGCAGGAGGGCTCCCTAGGATCAGAAGCCACAGGAGGGGTGCAGATGGGGGAATGCTAGGGGCCCCAGGGGACAGAGGGAGTTAGGGCACAGTTGGTTCCTTCTGCAGGGTTGACACCGCTTCAAAAACCCAACGGAATGAGGTTCACATTACAGATGTGAGAGACAGTGCAGATTGCCAATGGGCGCAGGGGTCACTGTCACCCCCAGATGGTGGCTGCATGCTGGGATGCACGCAGAGATGTTTTCAAGATCAGGTAATGAGGATGTTGCAGGGTGTAACCATTCTTTTCAGATGGCTCTCTACCTCTCTTGAGCTTCATCTCTATCTTTGGCTTTTTCTTGGCAGTTAACTGGAAATGAGAGTTTCATGGACTTTCCTTTCTGGACTTGCTTCAAACAGAAGCTATGCACAGTTTTCAAACCATACCCTACTGAAGAAGGGAAGCTTGATCTGGTGCTTAACAGGGTTGCACTTTGGCTCCGTTTGCTATGCCTCACGGGAGGCATAGGATACAGAAACCTAACAACATCCTAGTAGATTGAGGTGAAAAATATGTGCAAGATGGCCTGGGTGTTTCATCTATTTGTAGAGTGCTGGGCTACAACACAAAAAGACTCCGGTTTGATTCTGCAGTACCATATACATAGAAAACGCTGGAAGTGGTGCTGTGGCTTGGTGGGACAGCTATAGCCTAAAGAAAGCCTAAGAACAATGGTCAGGCTCTGAGATCAAGTCCCAGGACTAGCAAAAAATGTGCAAGAGGCAAAATGCAAGCTGAGAAGGCACTCTGAAGCAAAATGTCTTGTGAAGGGTAAGGGGAATAGTGACATTTAAGTTTGGATCTTACCTAAGAAAGGCTCCGTGAGTCTGAGACCAGGCTAGCACTTACACCTAGTTAATGACTTGGGATTTGAACAAAAAGGTGTGCTGTTTACTACATCCATATGTGAGGTGGGAAGGGAGATTCAGCCTCCAGTATGTCTTTGGGGAGGTCTTCTGTGATCAAGGAGCTTTGGTCATTGGGCCTTGAAAGGTGACCCTACCTCCCTCACAATGGAACAGAATATGGAACTCTGGTAACCAAGACACTGTATGTGACAACCAGCTCAAGCCAGCTCCCTTGGCCTGTGGCTCAGGAACCAGAAAAATGTTGTTGTGCTTTTGCCAAAGGTCAGGAGGCTCGGATCTCTGGCATGAGAGATATGGATGTCTCACTTGAAGAAGTAGATGCTGGATCAGTGCCAAGCCAAAATTCCAGTATATCAGGCATTTCTCTAGGAAGAAAGCCAGGAAACTCCAGGGCAACTCAGATGAGGTATATTGAGAGGAAACCTATTTGAACCCATCATCCTGCCCACACACTACAACCTTCTTGTGTGCTTTCAAGTGACTCTGCTGATATTAGAGTGTGTCATTTCCAATCTACTCTATTGCAATTCCTCAGTGTGAAGTGTGGTCCCATTCCTACGTTTGAAATATCCACTGTTTTGCCAATACAGTGTGATGGTAAGTCAGCTCAGACTCTGAATGAGCCTTGTAACCTATGGATCCTGCAGGAAGGCCTGTTGGAGATGCTGCTGACAAAGCTGATCCCTGCCTACCAGAAAGGTGATCTCTTTTATGTGGGAAACTTCCTGCACAATTTCAAATAATGGAGGACAATGTAGTAGTTGCTGGAAATTCTCTTGAAAAAGTGAGTGTTCCCCCTCCAAACCCATGTTTGCTCACCCATCCTGGCCAAGTCTTGGAACACTTGGCTCCTCTCTGAGCCTGTTTGGTTCACTGGGGTGTTCACAGGGGAGCTAAGCATGATACAAGTGCACAAACTACTTTATTATGACTGGGACATCATGCCATTTCATTTCCCTCACAAGCTACTGGAGTCTCAACAGTGTGCTTACTGAGAAGTTGGATTTCAGGCATGAGTAAGTGGCTCCCAACTGCAGCCCTCACCTAGGTGACATCCTAGGAAATCCCATTTCCCAGTAAGAAATGAGGTGTCAGTACTGATGGCGGAGACCTGTGAAATACTGGAGTCAGAGTAATAGCTGGGGGCTGAATCACTTTTGAGCCATCAGGGAGGGATTGTGATAGCTTTTCCTGTTAGAACCTGAAAGCATTTACATTTTGGTGTGTGGTCCAGTGCTGCCACTTGAACCTGAACCCAGGTCTAAATGCCATTCCTTTGGTGTTCAAAAATTAGCACTGTACCATTTGAGTCATAGGTCAAGTTCTGGCTTTTTGCTGCCTAATTGAAGACAAGTGCCTTTAGATTTTACTGACTAGACTGGCTTTCCACTGTGATCTTCAGAGCTCAGCCTGCTGGGTGGCTAAGATTAGAGGAATGAGCATTTAGTTCTTTATTTAGAGCATTCACTTATTGATTTATTTAGAGCATTTACATAGTTAATTTAAGATGTGTTTACTTTGGACAGATGCATAGAGGCCTCTCTCAGAAGCTTCTGGAAGTGGGGTGTAAAAGTCATCCTGTTCTCGAGTGTCTCTTACCCCCCTCCCAGCACATAAGTGCACATCTCTGCAGGACAGCCACAGCATTAGAATCCTGCAAGAAAGGGGCTTTCGTAAAAGGCTCAGGATGGAGAGAGAAGGCTCTCACTTTCCTTGTACCGAATGTGCCCACAGCATCATGTGTTCCATCTATACGATGTGAATGGACTTCTATCCCAGTGATTTCTACGAGTTCAAGAACTGACACACACGGACACAACTCAAGCTCTATATGAGGCTCCACATGCCGGCTTTGGACCTGCTCTTCTAAACACATACTTTTTGACCAGCTGGTGGAATGTGCGACCAGTAAGACCAAGAAAAAGTAGAAGTCCTGGTGTGGGTGCCTCAGAGCCTGTGAGTAGGAAGCCCATGTGGTCTAGATATTGGTTGGCCCTTACTTCTACAGAGCTTGGCAAAATGCCCTTTATGGGTGGTGTCAGCCAGGTAATGTCTGTCCTCTGAAAGGACTCGGGAATAAGCACTCATTAGAAAGACCCTACACCTCCTCCGTGTTCAGTCCAAACTCCAGTTCTACAGGTTCCTCCATTAGATCCTCATGGAAGTTGAGTGACACTTCAACTTGCAGAGTCCACTCTGTCCACTCTGTACCTATTTCCATTCTTAGGTTTGGGTCATCGTGGAAGAGCTTATCCTGAACTCCGGATGAAAAACCCACCAATGGAGCTGGTGACTGATGGAGACTGAGAATCATCACTGCACTCCAGAAAGCATGGGCCTTCTGTAGAAATTACCAAACAGGTTTAGAGTCCTGTGGATATACCTTTTTCTCTGAACCCCATGTGTGACACAGTTGAACCTGCAGATACTATGGAGGAAGAAAAAGAGCAGCCAGATTTCCTTCCGTTTCCTTTCACACTCCACCCAGAGTCAGTCCATCTGAGACAGAGTAACACTCCACTTATTGTGCAAGCTGAAGGGGCACACGCTGGGCTCATGGAAAATGTCCCCATGGGAAGCAGCAAGTGTACTCTCAATACTGGATTCATTGGAGGAAAATGAATCCATCCTCACAGAATATTCAGACCCATCCATCTCACTAAAAGAGACTCAATCTCCATTCGACAAACCAGAATCCATCCCCCTCTTAACTCAGGAAGGACATTCTGTTTCTCATGAGGAAGGAGACCCTTCTGAGGACTCTGAAGTAGAATTACTGTATGAAGGCAACTTGGAGGCCAGTCTGGATTTAGAGCTTCCCTGTCCCCTTTCTAAAAAGTCATCTCTTTATCTTGCTCTCATGATTCTTGTCAAGTATTCATTGTATTTACTTTGCTAACTATTAAACTCTCAGTGTTAATATTATGGTGTGCAGTTCCTCAGTGCTTATTATACTGTGTTTTATTTTCCACTTATAATGTGAGACCTCAGACACATAGGTCCTGGGTGGGCCAAAAACCAGACAGGTCTGGTCCCATAGAAGACAACCTTACTGGATATACAGGGAACTATGAAATGCATGGAATCACCAGGAATCCAGGCCAGGCCTCCATGGAAACACAAGTCAGCTACCAAAGCTTAAGGACAGAGCAGATTCCTGGAAATGTGTTTTGTCAATCGGGAGAAGTGCCAGAGTAACTGTAATATTATGTGGGACTCTGTTCTGTGAGTTCAAGTCTGTTTATATATCCATTGTGCTTTAAGAAAATTAAAACTCCACAATACCATCAAAAATCTACTTTGGCTTTGAATGTGGCCTAGTTGTAGGGTGCTCTCCTAGTATACAAGCAGACCTTGATTCAATTCCTCGACACTGCATACACAGAAAAAGCAGATGGCGCACTGTTGCTCAGGTGTAAGAGTGCCACCCTTGAACAAATGTGGCCAAGGACAGCTCCTGGTCCCTCAGTTCAAGCCGCAGGACTAGCCAAACAAGAAATCATACCATTTTCCACACATTTGGAAGTAAATGTGTTTTATCTAACCCTACTTCTTTTTTGCCAGTCCAGGCTGTGTGCCACCAAGCCAAACTACTGGCCCCCAACCTTACTATTTTTAATCATTTAATTTTTTTTACATAATCATATTTTATGCTGTCTGTATTAATACCATAAACAGTATGCTTAGTGTAATAATGTTAAAGGTAAAACATAAGAAATTAATAACTAAAATTCCTTTTTTATTAGTTTTATAGCATTACTACAATTTTATGAGAAAAATTACCTAGAATGTTTATTTTAGAGTTCAAGTAATCCATTTTGATAAATATATCAACCTACATCATTTATTTGAACACATTTTAAACTATTTTTTTCAGGAATGAAAAATACATATATATTTGTTGTAGATGAAATTTATGACTTGGGGGGAAAGGAAAGAGAAAACGGGGGAGGGGGTAACAGTGTTTACAAGAAATGTACTCATTACATATGTAACAGCAATCTCTTTGTATATCACCTTCAACAACAAATTTTTTGAAAGGTACAATAAGTTTAAATGTCTACTTTGGGCAGAATTTTTTTTGCCAGTACTGGGATTAGACTCAGGACCTGAGCACGATCCTTATTTTTGTTTTTGTTTATTCTTAAGGCGCAAGTTCTATCACATGTGCCACAGCACCACGTTTATCTTTTTTTATCTATGTTGTGCTGAGGAATTGAACTTGGGTCTTCATTCATGCTGGGCAAGAACGCTTCCACTAGGCTTAACTTATGGCCCCAATGGGAAGGAAGTTTTCCATAAAATATGTAGAAAATATGTACACTAAGGAAAAGCCATCAAAAATAGAAGAAAAATTATATACTTAGATAACAACATGCCAGTATTATGGCAGATCTCTGTAATTCTAGCTTCAAGAGTGGCCTATTTGGACCTGGAGTTGGCTGGCTGAAATAAAGTGCTATCCTTGAGCAAGCCCTAGGATAGTGCTCTGGCCATGAGTTGAAGCCATAGCACATGCAAAAAATAATAATTTAATGCCCGTGACTGGTGGCTCACCCTGGTAATCCTAGCTACCCTGGAGGATCGAGGTTCAAAGACGGCCCAGGCATAAAAATCTGTGAGAATCTTATTTCCAAATAATCCAGAAAATTCAAAATGACAATGTGCCTCAAGTGGTAGAGCTCTTGCCTTGAGCTGAAGAGCTTAAGGTAAACATCCAGGCCCAGAGTTCAAGCCCCATGAGTGAAAAAAAGAAAAAGAAAAACAAAGCCCTTATCTAAGGCTGGAGTGCACACTAGTGGTAGTTTGCTTGCCTAGTATGCACAAAGCCCTGTGTTCAATTACTCTGTACCACTTACACCAAAAAAAAAGCTGGAAATGATCTTATAAGGTTGGGTTCTGAGGATCACAGTTCAAAGCCAGGCCAGACACTAAAGTCCATGAAACTGTTACTTCCACTTAAGCACCAGAAAACCAGAAGTGACACTGTGGCTCAAGGTGTTTAAGGTTGTAACCTGAGCTGAAGAGCCCAGGGACACTGCCCAGGTGCACAATTAAAGTCTTACAACCAAAAGAGAGAGAGATAGAGAGAGAGACAGAGACAGAGAGAGACACAGAGAGACAGAGAGACAGAGAGAGAGAGAGAGAGACAGGCAGACAAACAGAGACAGACAGAGACAGAGAAACAGAGACAGAGACATCAAACAGTCAGGCACTGCTGGCTGAAGCGTGTAATTCTACCTACTATGGAGGCTGAGATCGGAGGATCTTGGTTCAAAGCCCAAAGCCAGCCTGGACACATATGTTTGTGAGACTTACATCACCAATTAACTACCAGAAACCAAAAATGGTGCTGTAGAGGAAGAGCGCTAGCCTTGAGCTGAAGAGGTCAGGGACAGTCCAGGCCCAAAGTCCAAGCACCATGACGAATCAATAATAAAAAAAGAAGATAGCTAATAGTAATGATGAATAATTTTGGGCTGGGAGTTTGGCCTAGTGGTAGAGTGCTTGCCTAGCATGCACGAAGACCTGGGTTCAATTCCTCAATACCACATACATAGAAAAATGCTGGAAGTGGTGCTGAGGCTGAAGTGGTAGAGCCTTAGCCTTGAGAAAATATAAGGACAGTGCTCAGTCCCTGAGTTCAAGCCCAGGACTGGCCAAATCAAAAGTAGTAGAGCACTGGCATTGAACTGAAGAGCTGAGGAACAGCCCAGGCACAGAGTTCAAGCACCGCAAACAACAACAACAAAATCTATGAAATGGCAGTGGTGGTTTTAAGCTAAGCAAAAATAGAGTAGAAACTGGTAAAATACATATTTGTGTGTAAGCAAAATACCAGACTTATGCCTTAGAACAGGATAGCAACTTGAAAAAAAATTTTGTTTTCCATCTCACTAGGTCCTGTCTCTTAATTTATTCAAGTAAGTAAAATGCTGGGTTTTATAATCATTGCTCTGAATATTAGAAAATCATAATATCTCTCATTAACCAACAAAGACCAGGAACTGGGGCTTCGTTCAAATGGCAGAGTATCAGGCAAGAGAAGAAAAAATTGAAGTAAGAACTTGAAGTTCTTGATCCAGAACCTGCATAGTAACAGAGCAGCAGCCTGGTGATGGTACCTCACACCTATAATCTTAGCTACTCAGGAGGCTAAGATCTGAGAATCAAAGTTTAAAGCCAGCCAAAGTACCCAGTTAACTGCCAGAAAAACCAGAAGTGGCACTGTGGCTCACAGATTAAAGCACTAGCCTTGAGCTGAAGAGCTCAGGGACAGTGCCCAGGCCCAGAGTTCAAGCCCCACAATTGACAAAAATCAAACAAGCAAACAAAACTCACAAAGAAGCCTGCAGACCACAGTGGTTCTGCTGAGTCTCTTCTCTATGGGGATCAGGAAACATTTCACTTTTTCTGTCTCTTCCCATCTCAACATTCATACTAAAATAAGACTGTGTTGAAAGTTTCAATTTATAAAAATGTTTTTCATGAAGCACCCTGAAATATTCATCGCTTATATCTCAATTGAAGATAGTTGATTTGGGGCTGCATTGGTAGAGTGCTAGCCTTGAGCAGAAAAGGTCAGGGATAGAGCTGAAGCACTCAGTTGAAGACCCAGTGCCAACACACTAAAGAAAATATGCACTTTATACATATTTTCTAATTTCTTAATGAATTTTTCAGTCTGTATAAATATAGGGTACATTCCTTGTTACTTAAGTAAGATTGCTCTTTTTTTTTTCTTTTTGCCAGTCCTACGGCTTGGACTCAGGGCCTAGACATTTTTATTGGACTCGCTTGCCCAAGGTGAATGCTCTGCCTCTTGAAACACAGCGCCACTTCTAGCTTTTTGCTGAGTATGCGGTACCGGTGAATAGAACCTAGGTCTTCATGCATTCTAGGTGAGCACTCTACCATTAGGCTACATTCCCAGGCAGTGAGATTCCTCTTACAGTCATTGTATGTTCACAGAGTTTGATCTCACACACTGTAGGGCCCTGGTTGGCTTTGACCTGTGATCCTAAGCCCTGAGCCTCCTAAGTAGCTGAAATTAAGTTGTGAGCCAGCATGATGGCTTCCATTCTTTTTTCTACAAAAATATATGTAGTTATCTAAAATATATCTATAGCTGAAAAAAATGAATCTCTCCCAAACAAATCTTCAAAGAAACAACCATCCTATTAAAAGGTGGGCTAAAGACTTAAAAGAGTATTCTCTGAAGAAAAAATTAAAATGGGCTTTAGACACATGAAGAAATGCTCCATATCTCTAGCAATAAGGGAAATGAAAATCAAAACAACTCTGAGATTCCACCTGACTCCAGTCAGAATGGCCATTATCAAAAAATCTAATAAGAGATACTGGTGGGGAAGTGACCAGGGGGGATCACACCTACACTGTTGGTGTGAGTGTAAACTCGTTCAACCACTAGGGAAAGCAGTGTGGTGGTTCCTCAAAAGACTGAACATAGAGCTCCCCTATGATCCAGCAAATCCACTACTTGGCATCTACCCAATTGTCCAGAAAAAAGGACATACTAAAGCCACTAGCACAATGATGCTCATTGCAGCACTATTTACAATAGCAAAGCTATGAAACCAACCCAGATGACACTCAGTAGATGACTGAATCAAGAAGATGTGGTACTTATACACAATGGAATGCTATGCTGCCATCAGAAGGAAAGACATCGCCCCATTTGTAAGGAAATGGAAAGACTTGGAAAAATTCATATTAAGTGAAGCAAGCCAGACCCAAAGAAACATAAGCTCAATGGTTTCCCTCATTTGAAATAATTAGTTCACATCTAGGACTCTCCTAGCAGAGGATTACAATAACTCAAAAACCTAAGTATATAAGGTCATATAGGATGAGACTAAATGAAAGGATCTCTAGGATATGGGAACAAGAGCTATATCTTGTGTCATCGTTGCTCTTAATCTTGTGTGATTTTTGTCCTTAATCTACTATGTTATTTCTCATCTCTTATTTTGCCCGTTGGTTAATGTCAGATTGTTACTGTACCTGATTTTTTCCCTGGCATATTGTATATATGTTTATTTGTTTATGTCAAATAGGAAAGGGAAGGGGGGAAACAAGATGATTGGGAAGGGGAGGGGAGAGGGAATTGGGGACAAAAACATGTGGAGTGGAATAAATGTGTGAGAAGTAATGCAGTCCACTACCTGTAAATGTAATCATAACCCCTCTATACATTACCCTGAAAATAAAAAAGAGACTATAAAAATATCTGTAGAAAATGAGGTTGGATGATGGAAACAACCAGATGCCCTACTACAAAAAATGTGATACACGCACAAACACACACACACACACACACACACACACACACACAAACGCACACACACACAATGGAATGATACATAGCCAACCGACAAGATAAAATAATGGCATTCTCGGGGAAGTGGATGAAAAGGAAAAAAACATATTAAGTGAAGTAAGCCAAACTCAAAGGAACATAGGCCCAAGAGTCTCCCTAATTTTCAAATTCAGTAGAAACCTTGGGCTCTGCTACCAGAGATTTACAATAGAACAAAATCTAGAGACATCGTGACAAATAGTATGACACTAAATGTAAGGACCTCCAAGATAAAGAAACAAAACTCATTTAATGAGTGATTGTTGTCCTTAATGAACTATGTGATCTCTTATCTCTTTTGCTATCCCTTGGTTATATCATATTGTTACAATATTTCACCTTGTTTTCTGATATATTTCATATGTGCCTAATTGGTTATTTGAAATTGGATAGGGAAGGGGGGAAATGAACATGAATGGGGGTAGGGGAAGGGAAATGGGGACCATATCATTACATGGGGTATCAAAGTTTGAGAAGTAATGCACCTTCTATCTGGTGAATATAATGTAACCCTTCTATAAATTACAATAAATATAAATACATAAAAAGAAGATCTGCACAGAAAAAAATAATAATGGCATTTTTGGGGTAGTGGATGAAATTAGAGTGAATCCTGTTGAGTGAGATAAGTCAAGACCAAGGAACAAAAGGTACATGGTATCCTTAATATATGGATATTAGTTTCAAACAGTAGTAGAGCGATGATTGAATAGTTGATACCCAAAGTTCTGGACATAATTTTGGAGATATAAACATAACTACACAGACATAAAAATCTAGGATAGACTATACACTCTAGAGACATGTGTTTTATTATAGATTAATCTGTATCTATGACATACAAAGACTCAGCTTAATTTTTACTATATTCTAAAATCTATGTGCCAGTGATTGTCTAGCGATTCCCTTCTTGAATACTTGTTGGTTAAACATGACATTTGAAATATTATGTAAAATTCAATGTTAATAAATTTTTTTAAAAAGAGGCTAGAGGTAAATACCACTAATGTACTTGCTCTAAGTGGTACAGAAATTTTCTTAATGAATCAAGGGGTTTTATTACATCTTTATGCAATTTTTTTAGTTCTGAGTGTTCTACACTCAATGATACTTCTGGAAAGATGATATAGCTGACTGTGTAGATGGTATGAAGACATACTGGCCTAAACGTAGAATAAAGCATTGGTAAGTGGCTGTTAGCTGTCCAGATTCTACTGGAATATGTGGAATGAATTTATTAAGCACAATGCAGGCTCTTAGTCAGATCAGGATCAAGATTATGTGGTTCCATGAGATGAATGAGGAAAGATCAGAAAAATCTACTAAGATATCCAGATATACTTTTGAAACTAAGGTATCTGGACTCCTTTTTTTTTTCTTTCTTGGTGGGGAGGTTGAACTTTGGACCTGGGCAAGGTCTCTTAGTTCTTTTTCCTCAAGGCTAATGCTGTACCAGTTTTAGCCACAACTCCACTTAGTTTTTGGGTGGATAAGTGGAGGGTAGAATCTTACAGGTTTTTTTGTTTTCATTTTTTTGCTTGCAAAGGCTTTGAATCAAATTCTCCCTGGCTAGTAGAATGACAATTATGACCCTCCAGCGCCTGGCTACTGATTTTTTGAAAATTGGACTGTATTCCAAATCACATAACTGGTTCCTAGCAAAGCTTTGAAGCCTGACTTAAATGTGACAGATTTTTGTCACTTGGAGACACTCTGTGCTGAACGTTAGAAATCTACCAGCTGAGTCACAGTGGCACTTCCAGTTTTTTGTTTATGTGGTGCTGAGGAATGGAATCCAGGGTTTCATACATGCTAGGCGAGCTTCATTTTCAGCCCAAGGTTTTATGTTTTGTTTTTTCAGTGTTGTTGCTTCTAAGGTACTGTATGATGTTCTTTCATTTTCTTTGCTTTTTACCTCTTTTCTTCTTTTTCCCTTTAGTTTTATTCTCTGTAGTCACTGTGTTGAATTCGGGTACCGTGTGTCTTGTACATAGGTTTATGTGATTTGGGGAATGGAGAGGGTATAATAAAATGGTAAAAAAAAAAAAACAAAGGAAAAAGGGTGAACCAATTGAACAGTGATACTTGGAAGACACTAAACGGAAATAAACTGAACAATCTGGGTGGAGAGGGGGCTGAGGGTAGGAAAAGAGAGAAAAATGAGGGAGGGGATAACAATTTTCTTAAGAAATGTGTTCATTACTTATGTAACCGTATGCCAACTATATATTGATTAACAAAAAAAATTAACTTAAAAAATAACTTAGCCAGGTATGGTGGCTCACACTTGTAAATGTAGCTACTCAAGAGGCTGGGATCCAAGGATAGCAGTTCAAAGTCAGCCTGGGCACTGAAATCCATGTGACTCTTATCTCCAATTAACCACCAGAAACCCAGAAGTGGCCCTATGGCTCAAGGGATAGGGCAGTAGTCTTGAGCTGAAAAACTCAGTGACAAGACCCAGGTGCAGAATTGCAGTCCCATGACTTGAATGATGAATGATACTAGCCAGGCTCTGTGCGCTCCCACTTGGAATCCTATCTACACAGAATCAGGTTTGAATCCAGCCCAAACAAATTGCATGATATTCTGATTTACAGTTCATTACCAAAATCTGGAAGTGGAGCTGTGGATAAAGTGGTAGAACACTAGCCTGAAGCAAAAAAAACTTTTAAGGACAGTTCCCAGGCCCTGGGTTCAAGTCCCAGGACTTGCATAAAACAAACAAAATGTGACACTGAGTCCTCCATCATTTGGTGTTATAGTTCAATATTCTTGATATGCGTCTTAGAAATTAAGTCCCTAGCAAATACTCTCCCCTGAAATTCTGCTTCATAGCTGATTCATAGAATTTCAGCATCATTACTATCACCTTCCAGTTAGCATAGCAGTCTACTACTGAAAATTTGAAAAAAACTTTTGAGTAATCCTAATAAATCTGTGTATCATCTGCACACACATCAAATCAGCAGCAGCTATGTTCTACTATTATATAAATGTATTTAATCCCTTCTTCACTTAATGAGCCTTAAAGAGTAAAACATATGAAATAGTTATGAAACTAACAGTCACCATTCTTCTACCTAATATTGTAATATAAGTTTATAAATGCAAGGACTATTCTGAAGTGTGCAGAAGATAGCTTCTAATTATAATATTCTCATGAAGTATAGTTTTTAAGAAACATGTTGCATGCTTTGGGAAAGCAAAGGCAAGGAAAAATGATATAAGTAAGTTCCCTATTTATCAGAAGGAAAATACTATTGGGTTTAGATCAACTTCATTCATTCCGTGCTGATGAAACAAATATGTGCAATTCCTGAGGCCAATCACTTCATTGTGATGCACAATCAGCCAGCTTAGATCAATCTTCCAAAAAAGGAAAGGAACAAATGAGAAGCAATTAAGGTTTCCAAAATGGACCAGGTGGTGGTGGCAGCTCACACTTGTAATTCTATCTACTCAAGGCCTGAAATCCAAGGATCTGGATTAAGCCTGTCTGGGATGAAAATATTTCTATCTGTATCATCATCTCTGTTATCACAGCCGAGCTGATACACTCTGCCCAACAGGTTCCAAACACCAAAGTCCATTTCCTATCTGAAATACTATCAAACGTACTCATATATTATTTCCTCTTTGGGAGATAGTTGAAACATGTACCAGAAACATTTCCCTGGCTTCAGAGTGGAAGTGGAAATATATACTCACTAGAATCCCATCTAGTAAATTACAGTCAATCATCATTCCTCACATCTTGTTAGTTAAATTGAACAGTGAGTGTTTGGATCAGAAGCAATGTGTATGAGCATACAGGTTGTAAAATTACTGTAATCCTAGCTACTCAAGATAAGCTGAGACCTGAGGATTCCAGTTCAAAATCAGCCACGCAATAAATTCCATAAGATTTTTATCTCTAATTAACCAGAAAAAAACAGAGCATTGAATTGTGCTTAAAATGCCACAGCCCTAAGCTTTGCATTAAAGTGGTAAGGGGTAGCATTCAGGATGCCCACTCTCTCCACTCCTTTTCAACATAGTACTAGAATTCCTAGGCAGTGCAATAAGGCAAGAAGCAAGCATAAAGGGGATCCAAGTAGGGAAAGAGGAAATAAAACTATCCCTCTTTGCAGATGACATGATTCTGTATTTAAAGAATCCTATAGACTCTACTCCCAAGCTCCTTGAGCTGATTCAAAGCTTTGGAAGGGCAGCAGGCCATAAAATCAACCCTCACAAATCAACTGCCTTCCTTTACGCCAACAGTGAGAGGAACGAGGCAATAATCAGGAAAGAAACTCCTTTCACAATAGCCTCAAAGAAAATAAAGTACCTAGGAATTAGCTTAACTAAGAATCTAAAGGACCGTTTAGATGAAAACTTTAAAACCCTAAAAAAGGAAATTAAAGCAGAACTAAGGAAATGGAAAAACCTCCCATGCTCCTGGATTGGAAGAATCAACATTGTGAAAATGACAATCTTGCCAAGGGCTATCTACAAATTCAATGCAATACCCATCAACATCCCAATGTCATTCTTTAAAGACATAGAAGAGGCAATTCAAAATTTCATATGGAATAATAAAAGAGCCGTATAGCAAAAACACTTCTTAGCAGAAAGAACAGCGCTGGAGGAATTTCAATTCCAAACTTTAGACTCTATTACAGAGCTATACTTCTCAAAACAGCTTGGTACTGGCACAAGAACAGCCCTGAAGTCCAATGGAATAGAACTGCGGACCCAGATATTAAACCACAGACCTATGGCCACCTAATCCTTGACAATGGAGCCAAAAAATAGAATGTAAGAAAGATAGCCTCTTCAACAAATTGTGCTGGCAGAACTGGTTAAGCACCTGCAGAAAACTAAAGTTGGATCCTTCTTTGTCACCTTGCACTAGAATTAACTCCAAATGGATCAAAGACCTGGAGGTAAAAGCTGACACACTAAAAAGTTTACAGGAAGGAATAGGAGATACACTAGGATACCTTGGCACAGGTCGAAACTTTCTTAATAAGGACCAAGAATCACAACTAATCAGAGAAAGGCTGGATAAGTGGGACTGCGTTAAACTGCAGAGCTTTTGTATGGCAACGGATATAGCTAGTAAACTAATCAGGAAGCCTACAGAGTGGGAGAAGATCTTCACCAACCAAACAACGGACCAAGGCCTCATATCTAAAATATATCAACAACTCAAAAAATTGAATCACTCCAAAACTAACCTCCAAAGTAACACCCATCCCATTAAAAAATGGGCCAAAGTCTTAAAGAGAGTCTTCTCTGAAGAAGAAACAAAAATAGCCTATAGGCACATGAAGAAATGCTCCACATCTCTGGTCATAAAAGAAATGCAAATCAAAACAACTCTAAGATTCCACCTCACTCCAGTTAGAATGGCCAGGATCAGGAAACGAATGAAAACAGACGCTGGAGGGGATTTGGCCAGGAGGGATCACTACTACACTGTTGGTGGGAGTGCAAACTCGTTCTACCACTATGGAAAGCAGTGTGGCAGTGCCTCAAAAGGCTAAACATAGAACTCCCCTATGACCCAGCTATTCCACTACTTGGCATTTACCCAACAATCCAGAAACAAGGGCATACTAAACCCACTAGCACAACAATGTTCACTGCAGCACTATTCACCATAGCAAAGATATGGAACCAACCCAGATGTCCCTCAGATGATGAGTGGATCAACAAGTTGTGGTATTTGTACACAATGGAATTCTATGCTGCTGTCAGAAAGAATGACATCGCCCCATTCGTTAGGAAATGGAAAGACTTAGAACAAATCATATTAAATGAAGTAAGCCAAACTCAAAGGAACTTAGGCTCAGTGGTTTCCCTCATTCGTCATAATCAGTAGAAACCTTGGGCTCTACTAACAGAGTTTTGCAATAGAGCAAAAGGCCATATATAAGGCCATATAATGTGAAGCTAATTGAAAGGACCTCCAGGATATGGAAACAAAAGCCACATAATGAATGATTGTTGTCCTTAATGTACTATGTTGTCTCTTATCTCCTATGCTGTCCCTTGGTTATCCTATATTGGTATAGTATCTCACTTTGTTATCTGATATATTGAATTTATTTGTATTTGGATATTTGAAATTTGATAAGGAAGGGGGGAAAACCAAGACGGGTGGGGGGTGTGCGGTTGGAGGGAAATGGGTACCAAGACATGTGAGTGGTATCAATGTTTGTGAATTAATGCACCTTCTATCTGGCAAATAGAATGTAACCCTTTTACTAATAACAATAAAAAAATTAAAACAAAGAAAGTTGTTGTGTGTGGGGAGGATGATGGGGTCAAATACATTTCTTCTTAGAAATATACCTCATCTGGTTGTCCTGGATTTTCCTGGCCTTCTTCTTAGAGAAAGGTCTGTTATACTGGATTTGTGGCTTGGCAATGATCTAACATGTACATCTTCGAGTAAGACAGCCACAACTTCCATGCCTGAGACTCGAGTTTCCTGACCTTTGGCAACAGCACAGCAACATCTTTCTTCCTCCTGAGCCACAGTCCAAGTGAGCTGGCTTGAGTTGGTTGTTAGTTACAGTGGCTTGGTTACCAGGGTTCCATATTCTGTTCCATTGTGAGGGAGGCAGGGTCACCTTTCAGGGCCCAATGACCAAAGATCCTTGCTCACAGAAAACCTCACCAAAGACATACTGGAATCTGAATCTCTCTTCCAATCTCACAATATACATGTGGATGTAGTAAACAGCACACCTTATTTGTCCAATCCCAATGTCTTCCACTGGGCCCAAATACCAGTCTGGTCTCAGGCTCAAGGAGCCTTTCTTAGGTAAGATCCAAACTTAAGGGTCAATATTGCCCTCATCCTTTACAAAACATTTGCTTCACAGTGCCTTCTCTGCCTGCATTTTGCCCCTTGTCGAATTTTTTTTTGTTTTTGCTAGTCTTGGGCTTGACCTCAGAGTTTGAACATTGTTCTTGGGCTTTCTTTAGGCTTTAGATGTCCCACCGAGCCACAGCACCACTTGCAGCATTTTCTATGTATGTGTAATGAGGAATCAAACCTGAGGTTTTTTGCGTGGTAGCCAAGGACTCTACCACAAGGTCAAACACACAGGGCATCTTGCACATAGTTTTGACGTCAATCTACTAGGATATTGTTAGGTTTCTGTATCCTAATCAATTTTTTCCTGATGATTAGCTTTGCTGTCATATGTAAAAAATGCAAGAGGGAAAAACACAGAAGATTTAGTGAAATTTAAACAAAAGCATTACACACATAGATAAGTGTTCATTCTTTGTAGCAGAAAGGATATTTTGATATAACGATGATGACTTTATAATTACTATGTCAGGGTTGAGAATTTGGCATACTAGTAGAGTGCTTGCCTAGCATCCATGAAGATCTGGGTTTCATTGCTCAGTATCACATAGATAGAAAATCTAGATGTGGCACTGTGGCTCAAGTGGCAGAGGGCTAGACTTGAGAAAACCCGAGGACAGTGCTCAGGCCCTGAATTCAAGCCCCAAGACTGGCAGAAAGATAAAAGAAAATAAAAATGCTTTTTACGAGCTAATTCACTCACAGCATTTGCTTCTGAAATCTTCGCTTCTGCATCTTGTGAAATACCCCTTTCCCTCAACGTAGACAAGAAAAACAGATCCATCCCATGGTCCACTGTGAGGCCACTGTTTGGGCTAAGAGCTAGTCGTGCAGCAACACACAAGCTTTATTCTAATACTTTCCAACCGTTGTTCTCAAATATGCTACCTACTTACCAAATTAAGTCAGTTATCCTTATGCTAAACCTTTTCTTCATGACTACAATATTCTTACACTCCTACGTTCATCCTCTTGTACCCCCCTGACATCTCTCATTCTTTTTTTCTATCTCTGGACCTCTGCTCGTCTTTCAACCCTTATACTGCACGGATCTACACTTGAAGGCTGTTGAGCAATATTGTATATGTAGGTGGTTAATTATTTTCTAGGCTCAGGGGCACTTAAAGACAATAGAGATTGGATTGAGAGGCTTATTGTTTTGGGTATAAATCGCTTATCATTGGTTGTATTAGACTGGTCTGTAAGTGCACAAAAAGAGTGATAATACCAATCAAAACTTGTGAACATCTAGTGTCTGCCAGCTACAGAGGTCTAGGTTGGTTATATCTGAAAAACTATAATCGTATTTAGTAGTAATCTTGCTCCCATTTTCAAATGGGCAGAACAAGAAACTCAAGAAAAATGTCAAATCAAGAAACAACACCCCCCACCCAATGTAAACAGACAATGGAAAAGTCACTGGCAAACCTAGAGGAGAGTCTTCCAAGTGCTACACAAATGCAATTGATAAACATCATTAATGAAAAATGTGAAAATATAAAGAAAGAGAAAATGGAGGAAGCCATAGCTGAACAACAGGAAAGCAAAAACAAGGGGATAAGTGAAAAAGAAGAAGCCATAAAGGAGGCCATAATGAAGGTTTTTCAAAGAAAGATGGATGAATTCATAGAATCCACAAATAAAAACGTGACCAAACTCCAGCAAATGTCCAAAGAAAATAAAGGTACTGAGCTAACCACTCAAAAGGAAATCAAGGAGATAAAGAAATCCATACATGATCTAAAACAAGAGATGCAATGCATCAAAAGTGAGCAATTAGAAACAGGGAGATGAAAAATAAAGTAGATAGCTTTGATGCAGAGGAGAGAATTTCCGGGGCTGAAGATAATTTAGGTATTATAAAGAACAGAAAATGAGTCAATCCAAATCTAGGAAATATGAGAGAGCGCTTCAGGAGGTCCAAGATGCAATTAGGAAGCCTAATTTAAGGCTAGTTGGTATTCAGGAGGGCGTGGAGAAAGAGGTCAATGGTATTGGAAATATACTTCAGGGAATCATCTCAGAGAATTTCCCAAATATCCAGAAGGGCAGGCCCATCCAGATACGAGAAGCTTTTAGAACCCCAAACAGACTTGACCAGAAAAGAACATCCCACCGCAACATTGTGATCTGAACTGGATGAATAGAAACGAAAGAAAAGATCCTAAAGGCAGCCAGGGAAAAGGGATCAGTAACCTATAAATGCAAACCAATCAGAATAACCCCAGATTTCTCAGCAGAGACCATGCAAGCACGAAGTGACTGGAAGCAAATATGTCATGCCCTTAAATCAAATAACTACCAACCAAGAATACTGTAGCCAGCTAAGCTCTCATTCATAACTGAGGGAACAATAAAAACATTCCATTCCAGGGAAAAGCTGCAACAATATGTCGAAACAAAACCAACACTACAGAGAATTCTCAACGATGCTCTATACAAAGAAAACTAAAATAAATGCAATGTAGGGAAAGAAATGGCACCTAAACAGCATACCATCTAAGGACCACAAGAACTGTCAAGACACAGGCCCTACTAAAAGCTTTTAAAAATGGTAGGAACTAATAAATATCTCTCAATCCTAACTCTCAATATCAATGGACTTAACTCTCCAATTAAACGGCATAGGGTGTCTAGTTGGATCAAAAAGCAAGAGCCATCGTTCTGCTGTCTTCAAGAGACACATCTTACCCCCAAACAATCATCTTTTGAAAGTGAGAGGTTGGAATAAACTCTGTCAAGCTAACTGCCCCCATAAACAGGCTGGAGTTGCCATCCTCATATCAGACAAAATAGACTTCAAACTAAAATTAGTAAGAAAAGACAAAGAAGGTTACTACTACTACTAAAGGGATCTTTCCTCCAGGAAGACATAATGATCCTAAATATTTACACACCCTTTTGAAGATTCTCAAAAGATTGAAGATTCTGCCAGTGTAAGTTAGATTCCGGCATTGATATTAAATAAGGCAATGAGTAGGGATTTATATTTGAAATATCACTGTTGACAAAATCTAACACACATTTGCTTAGTATTTGCTTTTGATTTCCCAAGAAGTACAGTACAATCTAACACTTGTGGCATATATCGACTGGGAGAAATGATTCAGAATATGTGACTCATTTGAACAGGAGTCAGTGAAAGATACAGAAGCAGGATACCCGTATTGTGATAATTTGTATCTTTTGCATATTTTGTGTTTGTTGTTAATTCCATTTGTAGTGTACATTTCTAGGTAAAAACTTTTTTCCAAACAATTTGTTATTTCAACCATAAAAAAAGACATTTATATGCCTGATAAAATTCACAGAATCCAATTTTTTCCATCTTATTTTTTGTTTTCATAGATCTTGAACTCAGCCTGGGCACTATCCCTGAGCTCTTCAGCTCCAGGCTACCACCTTACCCTGGAGCCAAGCCCCACTTCCCATTTTCTAAAAGTAAATTGGAGATAAGAGTCTCAGGTCTTTTTGTGCCAGGATGGCTTTAAACCTTGATCCTCAGATCTCAGCCCCCTGAGCAGCTAGGAATATAGAAGTGAGCCACCACCCCATCATGCTCGGCTTTCTGTTTTTTTTTTAAACAAGCCCTTTTGCTGGAACTCGGTCTGAGCACTGTCCTTCAGCTTTCCTCAAGCCTAGTGATCTTCTACTTGAGACACAGCAATACTTCTGGTTTTTTCTGTGTATGTGGTACTGCGGAATTGAACCTTCGTCTTCATACAAGCACTCTACAACTATGCCAAACTCCCAGCCCCTCCACATTAGTTTTTATGATAGATCTTTCCATGCATCCAGGTGGGCTAGAAATCCTTGTTGAGTTTCCCAAGATCAGGGAGTATAGGTGTGTCCCATCCTGTGTGGCTACATAACCATTGTTTAGGGTACAGTTCTCTCTTCATTCTACCCATCTAGAGCAATTTTGATCTTCCATGTATAATCATTAAACATTCAGCTCCTGTTCCTCTCTACTCCATTCTCTGGAACCATCGTGCTTTTTGGCTCTAAGGGTTTGTTGATCCTTGGAAGCTCTGGAAGGGAAAACATACCCTAGCTCTTCCTTTATGACTGCTGTATTTTTAGTTTACTGTAATCAAGATTCATCTGTAAAATATAGTAAAATGTTCTTCCTTTTCAATGCA
This sequence comes from Megascapheus bottae, assembly GCF_031878675.1. Classification (NCBI taxonomy): domain Eukaryota; kingdom Metazoa; phylum Chordata; class Mammalia; order Rodentia; family Geomyidae; genus Megascapheus; species Megascapheus bottae. The sequence goes on from NW_028327283.1 coordinate 407,569, forward strand.
TTGTTTTGCATGTTTCTATCTTTTGATTATTATTAATAGTTGTGAATGGATTCTCCACATATTTGTTCTAGTCTCTGCTTTCTCTTCCGTTAGGTCCAAATCTAGAAGTAGAAGTGTTGGACCATATTTCTATGTAAATCTATATTTAGTACATTTTTAGCACTCTCCACGCAATTTTTGATTGTTTTATATTCCTTGCAGAACTATTCCAAAGTTGTACTTCTTCTCCCTACCTTCCCAGTAATAGTTAGACTTTGAAAGTTGTTTTTTTGTATGCGTGTGTGTGTGTGTTTGTGTGTGTGTATGTGGATCTTTTTGTTTAAAACTATATTTCTATTAACATATTTAAAGTAATGATTTCATTGTAATTTTAATTTTTCTTGTGACTGTTAATATTGAACTTCTTTCTACATTTTGAACTACTATTTCTATATATTCTTTTTAGAAAATCCTCTCCAATCTCCAATTTTTTTCCCTTTTTTTGTGGGGTAGTGGGGAAAGTCATGGGGCTTGGACCTTGGGAAGTGAGCTCTTTAGTTTAAGGCTATTGTCCTACCCTGAGTATTGCCCCTCAGTTCTTCTGCTCACAGCTCCCTACCCCTGTTCCCATTATATACCGAACAAAGGTCATCCTCAGTCTTTTTGAAAAAGTAAAACATACAGTAAATTTGTAGTATAAAACAGAAAGAAATAAATTTCTTGCCAGGTGCAGTGACTTATACCTGTAATCCTAGCTACTCAGATATCAGGCTGATATCTAAAGATTTGGTTCAAAGCCAGCCTGGGCATTAGAAAGTCTATGAGACTCTCATCTACAGTAAACCACTAGAATATGGGAAATGGCACTGTGGCTTCATAGGTAGGGTGATAGCCTTGAGTTGAAGAGCTCAGGAACAGTGCCCAGGCCCAGACTTCAAGCCTTACAAATCCCCCAGCCAAAAAAAAACAAAAAAAAGTTTCTTCCCCAAGTGATTATTATGCCAGCCATAGAACATTAACATTCTGTGTGTACTTCACAGTATTATTACTTGATACCCTAAGATTTTGCACTATTCTCACAGTACCAGCATATGTCATCATATAATGTAGTTCCTTTTCAATGGAATAATTCCATTTATAACCTAAATCTACTCCCCCGACTTATTTTTGTCTATACCACAATTGCTCTCCCATGATATGCCACAAGCCATTAAACATTTTATGGTGGGTAATTGGAAAGGAGTCTCATGGAATTTTGTGCCAGGCTGGCTTTGAACCATGGTCCTCAGATCTCAGTCTCCTGAGTAGCTAGGATGACAGGCGTGAGCCACCAACACCTGGCTTGCCTTTTTATTTTTTTTGTGGGTCTTGGGACTTGAAATCTGGGCCTAGGCACCATCCCTAAGCTTTTCAGGTCAATATTTCATGTAAGTCTAAACATTTAAGTAAAGGAATACAATTCCAACAAAAAAAGAATAAAATTCCAGACATGGTGTATTTATAACTCAGTGCTAATTACTTGATGAAAATGTGCCATTCCAGAAGCTGGTGTCATGTGATGATGTAGCTGTGGATTTCAGCTGGGAGGAGTGGCAGCATCTGGACAATGCTCAGAGGACCCTGTACAGAGATGTAATGCTGGAGACCTACAGCAACCTGGTGTCCTTAGGTGAGCAAAAGTCAAATTCACTTGCAAGGCCAAGTGCCTTGTTATTTTGCAGATACGTGAATGTTTATCAAACTTTCAATACTATTGTATGAAAGATTCCAGGCCCTGAGAAGTATCATTAATTTCTAAAGAAAACCTAAGGTAATTTTGTACTCATTCTTCAGGATACCTTCAGGATACTTTGACAACAGTTCTAAATTATGTTTCCTCTAATGGAGACGACATTCCAAACTTACACAGTAATTGTAAGTGGATAAACCATCCAGAATAGTATATATATCATTATTGGAAATAGGATCTACAAATCACTAAACAGTGAGTTTATAATGGAAACCTGGCACTAGGTGCAATGTTTCATGCCTGTAATCTTAAAATATTCAGGAGGAAGAAATCTAAGAATTCTAATTTGAAGCCAGCAATGGCATAAAAATTGCCATGAAACTCTATAACTCCAAGTAACCCCTCAAAAATGTTAGTGGAGTGTCAAGAGTTTGACTTTGTGGTTGAGTGCTTGCCTAGTATGCATGAAGACCTATGCATGTAAGTGGAGCTGGGACTCAAACTGGTATTTTTCTAGCCTTGAGCAAGACAGCTAAGTTTATGCCATACAAAATGAATCCAGAGCTGGGGAAACGTCAACCATGGAGCCAGTGAGAAATGAGAAAAAAGATTTAATAGATAACTTGTGAGTAGGATGTCTGCGAACTTAAAGCAATGATGACACAGCATAAGCAATAATTCTCTACTGTTTCTAATTTACAGAGCCCTGTGTTCCCAAACCTGTATTAATTGACAAGCTAGAGCACTGTGCAGAACTCTGGATAGGAAATTCCTCTGACAAGAATATCACAGGTGAGTGAATGCATCTTCATATTGATGTTGGAGCCTGAGCCCCATTGGTAAGTTCATGTTGTGATGTACTGAGCAATAATATTCTTAGTTACACTAAATCCTGTGTGGAACCTATGGAATTCTTGTGAATGAATCAAGAATCATTTTCTTTTCCCAATCCTATGCTTGGTCTCAGGGCCTGAGCATGGTCCTTGCGTTTTCTCAAGGCTAGCTCTCTACTTCTTGAGTCATAGCACCACTTCTGGCTTTTTCTTTGTATGTAGTACCAAGGAACTGAACCAGGTCTTTGTGCATGCTAGCCCAAACCCCCGGCACCAAGAATCATAGGGTGATATAATGAATTCTATGTGGCAGTAGAGTTAAAGTTAGATTTCTCTGTAGAAATCACTGTGAAACAAAATAAAATGAGAAAGCCATGAGCCCGTGGCTCATGCCTGTAATCCTAGCTACTTAGGAGGCTGAGATCTGAGGATCAAGATTCAAAGACTGACCTATCACAAAAACACCTTAGACTCTTCTGTCCAATGAACCAATAGAAAATGAGAAGTGGGATTGAGTCTAAAGACATAGGGCAGTAGCCTTGAGGTGAAGAGCTCAGGAAAAACAGCCAGGTCTAGAATTCAAGCCCCATGACCGCAAAACAAAAAGAAAGAAAGAAAGAAAGAAAGAAAGAAAGAAAGAAAGAAAGAAGAAAGAGGGAAGAAAGAGGGAAGGAAGGAAAGGAAGAAAGAAAGAAAGGAAGAAAGAAAGAAAGAAAGAAAGAAGGAAAGAAAGAAAGAAACAATGATATTTCGTTTCTTTAAAACTATGACTATAAATGATTGAGCAAAGAAGGAATAAGTCAGGGCATTATTCTCTGATAAGGATAATATCTTTTTGCTGGTAGGAAGAGACTGGTATTCAGAACCAGACATTTCCACCAGAAATTGAGCCTAGTGGTAGAGTGTTTGCCTAGCATGCACAAAGACACAGGTTTGATTCCTTATTACCACATACATAGAAAAAGCCAGAAGTAATGACTTCATTGGTAGGGTTCTAGTCTTGAGAAAACCCAAGGACAGTGGTTAGGTCCTAAGTTCAAACGCAGGAATGGAAGGAAAAAAAAACAACAAAGTTTCAATCAACATAAGAAAATTAACTAGACAATGAGCTGGGGATTTTCTGGTCTTCCATGGTTCTGAGGGACAGCAGTGTTAGAAAAAGAATTTTTATAAGACTTCAAATGGAAAGAAACAAATTTCAAAATTCCCACAAATACTAAAATTGAGACTTTAGTGAGAAGTTGTAACTGAAGGGATATAGGTATAAGTCCTTACTCTCAAGAATCTTTCTTGCTTGGATCAAAGGCAAACAGACATATAAACCAAACTTATCGTCGCTGAATCTAGAAAAATTTCGTGTTCCTCACTTAATGGTTAATAAGCAAACAGCATTGAAACTGGGTAAGGTAATCCTATCTGCTACTCAGGCCCTGAGACTCTTATCTGTAGTTAACTCTAGGAAAGAGGAAGTGGGGCTGTAGCTCAAGGATACGGGTTATAGTCTTCTGCTGAAGTGTTCAGGGACAGGGCCGAGGCCTATGAACAACAAAAAAAAGAAAAGAAAAGAAAAGAAAGTTTTAAAAAGATGCAAAACAGCACAATATTAGATTATTTCTCAAAATAAAAGAAAGGCAGCTATTCCTCAATGTATAAACAAAACAGTATTTGAAAAAAAACAGCTGCAAGTATATTATAGGTAGTACTCAGCTTAAAACTGTAGCAATACATAGATGGGTAATTTCAATAAATATTTCCTGTGATATAAAAAGAGAACTAAACACAGAAAAACATTACTGGTCATTGTAAAATATCATTTTCTTAATATGTTAGGGTGAAAAGCATATATTTCTCACAAATCAATTTCCACTTTTATATTTTAAAATATCTAACACTTAGGATGGGAAAGTAAAGTCATTACCTTTACAGTAAGGAATATTTGTATCTCATGTATGTTTGTGTCTTTTTTTCTATGACTCATTTTAGATGTCCAGGTAATGGAAAATGTGTTCAAGAACTGCCAGGAAAGTCCACATGAATGTCTTTGTGAAGTAGCAGTTGCAAGTAGTATCGAAGGGGAGGAAAACGTGAGATTAGCAACAACTTTAAATTTGAGCTCTACACATAATCCAGAGCTGATTAGCAATAACGGTAACAACTTAGGGGTGAGGACTGAGGAGTTCATTAAGTGTCAGAACATGCTTCTGTCTCCTAAGCCTGATGAGATGCATGCTGCATATAGATCTCGTATGTCTCCTGTTCTTAAAAAATCCATCGGATATTCAGAGCATTTTATTCATGATTGTGACAGTCCAAAAGATCTGCAGTATCATAATTCTGTTCTCCCTGCCCAAGAACTTCTTCAGGGAGGGAGGAAAACTCCTAAATGTACTGTGTGATGAAAAATATTGTACTTAACACCGACCATCACTACACATCCGAAAATGTACACAGGAGAGACTCCTCATACATGTAGTGAATGTGAGAAATCTTTCAGTAATGAAATATGCCTTACAATACCTCAGAGCAAATATCCTGAGATATGTGATGCGTACATCAAGTGTGAAAATTAATTTCTGAGAAGTCAGACCTGACGCTCCAACCTCGATCTCCAAGAGAAGACAAACCTTATGAATATGAGGAACGTAATAAAATTTCTGCCCAGAATTCAGCTCTCAGCACACATCAGAGATCTCACACAGAAGAGAAATCTTTAATGGGATAAATGTGGGAAGACTTTTAGACTGAAATCTTACCTCACTTTTCACCGGAGAAGACACACAGAAGAGAAACCTTATGAATGTAACAAATGTGAAAAGTCTTTCACCCAGAAGATACACCTTCGGGTTCATCAAATAACACACACAGGAGAGAAATCTTATAAGTGTAATGAATGTGGAAAGTCTTTCCAAGGGAAGGGAAAACTGCGTGTTCATCAGAGAATACACACAGGAGTGAAACCTTATGAATGTAACCAATGTGTAAAGTCTTTCAGACAGAAATCTTCCCTCAAATTGCATCAAAGAACACACACAGGAGAGAAACCTGATGTGTGCAACAAATGTGGAAAGACCTTATAGTGGAAGTCATATCTTGATGGGCATAATAGAACACACACAGGAGAGAAAACTTATGCATGTAGTGAATGCGGAAAGTCTTTCAAATGGAAGGTAAAACTCCATGATCATCAGAGAATATACTCAGGAGAAACACCTTATGTGTGTACCATATGTGGAAAGTCCTTCACACAGAAGCCAAACCTCAACATGCATAAGACAATTCAAACAGGAGAAAAACCTTATGAATGTAACCGATGTGGAATGTCTTTCAAATGGAAGTCTTCCCTCAAATTGCATCAGAGAACACACACAGGAGAGAAACTGTACGAGTGCATCAAATGTGGTAAGACCTTCAGATGCAAGTCACATTACAGGAGGCATAACAGAATTCACACATATTAGAAACCTTAGGAATATAACCAAAGTTGAAAGTCTTTTGTGCAGTATTCACCCTTCAGGAAGCGTAAGAGAGTTCACACATATGAGAAGCCTTAGCAATGTAATAAATAGGAAGAACTTTTTAGTCTGTGGAAGAAAACTCAGCTTGTGTCACAGAACCAACACAAGATCAAACCCTTAATGAATGTAGCAAATGTTCAGTCTTTTCCCCAGAAGGCACAAGTCAAGATTTATCACTAAACACCCACAGGATAGAATCCGATGAATAAAATGAAAGGGAAATTTTTTTGAAGAACTCATACTTGAGTTTGCATGATACCACACAGACACAGGATAAAAATCGTATGAATATAAGAACATGAAAAATCCATCATGAACGCATGACTAAGTATAAAATGCACATAGGAGAGAAAAACCTTATGAATATTACAAATGTGGAAAGTGTTTGACCTGGAAGGCATACTTCTGTGTTCATCACAAACCTGATTCCCATAGAAGAAAACAAAACTAATGAATAGAACAAATGTGCAATGACTTTTAATCAGAAGTCAGTCTTCAGTACATTTCAGAACATACACAATAGAGAAATTCTGAGTAATGAAAAACATTTAGCTATATATAGAATCTCTGAATATGGGAGCATTAGGGTAAGTCTTCTAAACAAAGTCAACCGTCAGCAAGCATTAAGAGCACTCACAGAAGAAGTAATAGCATGTAGGAAAACCTTTGTCAGAAACCTCTAAAAGCTGACTGTGTGGCTTAGTGGTAGAGTGCTAACCTATCAAGGATGAAGGCCTGGGTTAGATTCCTCAATACTACGTGAAAAGAGCAAGCCAGAAGCAGCACTGTGGTTCAAATAGTAGAGTGCTAACCTTGAGCAAAAGTAGCTCAGGCCCTGAGTTCAAGCCTAAGGATTGGAGAAAGAGAGAGAGAGAGAGACAGAGAGAGAGAGAGAGAGAGAGAGAGAGAGAGAGAGAGAGAGAGAGACAGACAGACAGACAGACAGACAGACAGACAGACAGACAGACAGACAGACAGAAAGAGAGAGAGAGAGAAAGAGAGAGAAACAGGAACTTCTAAATTTTACAGAGATAGAGAAGGAGAGAGAGAAGGAGACAGAAACTAATTTCTAAACTTTACAGTCTTTCTATTTCCTTACAAATTCGTCTATGTCATTCTTTCTGAAAGAAGCACAGAATTCCATTGTGTAAAAATACCATATTTGATCTACTCATCAACTGACGGGCATCTGGGTTGGTTCCATACCTTTCCTATAGTAAATAGTGCTGTGATAAATGTTATTGTTCTAGTGAATTTAGTATGTCCTATCTGGCCGATTGGCAAGTAGTGAAATTGCTGGATCACAGGGGAGCTCTATGTTTAGTCTTTTTGGGATACTGCCATAGTGCTTTCCATTGTGGTTGAACGAGTTTGCAATCCCACCAGTAGTGTAGTAGTGATCCCTCCTTGCCACATCCCCTCCAGCATATGTTATTAGATTTCTGGATCTTGGCCATTCTAACTGGAGTGAGGAAGAAAAGGGAAAGAGGAACTGAAATTTTCTCTCCTTACAGATGACATGATTCTGTATTTAAAGAACCCTATAGACTCTACTCCAAAGCTGCTTGAGCTGATATAAAACTTTGGTAAGGTAGCAGGGTATAAAATTAACCCTCAATGTCAACTGCCTTCCCATATGCCAACAAATGAGAGGAATGAGGCAAGAATCAGGATAGCAATTCATTTTGCTATCAAAGAAAATAAATACCTAGGAATTAACTTAGAATGTAAAGCACCTTTTTGATGGAACTATAAACCCTGGAGAAGGAAATTAACGCAGAACTGAGGAAATGCAAAAACCTATGCTCCTGGTTTGGAAGAAGTAATATTGTAAAAATGGCAATCTTGATAAGGACTATCTACAAATTCAGTGCAATATTCATCAATATCCCAATGTCATTCTTTAAAGAAACAGAAGAGGAAATCCAAAATTTCACTTGGAATAATAAAAGACCCCTTATAGTCTGTCTTCTTGCATGATACATAATGTTTAATCTCAACTTCTCCACCAAAATTTCTCCTTTCTCATTGAGACATAGGTGGCCCTGTTTACTAGCAGCAAAGGCTCAAACGCGCAGTTTCAGGTGTCACCACTGCCCCTGTTACTGGGTAGATCCAACTCTGTCATCGATTCTGAGGTCTGCTCTAGGAGTCTTGGTCACAGTTGTTCTGTGGCATCTGCTGCCAGCCTGTGCCTATTTGCTTCCTTTTCCTCCAGCAGCCTACAACAGCCTACAACTAGCAAACTTACTCACAGAATATTTCCTCTTTGGGAGATAGTTGAAACATGTACCAGAAACATTTCCCTGACTTCAGAGTGGAAGTGGAAATATATACTCACTAGAAGCCCATCCAGTAAATTACATTCAATCATCTTTCTTCACATCTTGTTAGTTAAATTGAACAATGAGTGTTTGGATCAGAAGCGATGTGTATGAGCATACAGGTTGTAAAATACTGTAATCCTAGCTACTCAAGATAAGCTGAGACCTGAGGATTCCAGTTCAAAATCAGCCATGCAATAAATTCCATAAGATTTTTACCTCTAATTAACCAGCAAAAAACAGAGCGTTGAATTGTGCTTAAAATGCCACAGGCCTATGCTTTGCATAAAAGTGCTAAGGGGTAGCATTCAGGATGCCCACTCTCTCCACTCCTTTTTATCATAGTACTAGAATTCCTAGGCAGTGCAATAAGGCAAGAAGCAAGCATACAGTGAGAGGAACGAGGCAATAATCAGGAAAGAAACTCCTTTCACAATAGCCTCAAAGAAAATAAAGTACCTTGGAATTAGCTTAACTAAGAATCTAAAGGACCGTTTAGATGAAAACTTTAAAACCCTAAAAACGGAAATTAAAGCAGAACTAAGGAAATGGAAATCCATGCTCCTGGATTGGAAGAATCAACATTGTGAAAATGACAATCTTGCCAAGGGCTATCTACAAATTCAGTGCAATACCCATCAACACCCCAATGTCATTCTTTAAAGAAATAGAAGAGGCAATTCAAAATTTCATATGGAATAATAAAACACCCCGAATAGCAAAAACACTTCTTAGCAGAAAGAACAGCGCTGGAGGAATTTCAATTCCAAACTTAAGACTCTATTACAGAGCTATAATTCTCAAAAAAAAATTGGTACCGGCACAAGAACAGTCCTGAAGTCGAATGGAATAGAACTGCGGACCAAGATATTAAACCACAGACCTATGGCCACCTAATCTTTGAAAAGGGAGCCAAAAAAATAGAATGGAAGAAAGATAGCCTCTTCAACAAGTTGTGCTGGCAGAACTGGTTAAGCACCTGCAGAAAACTAAAGTTGGGTCCTTCTTTGTCACCTTGCACTAGAATTAAATCCAAATGGATCAAAGACCTGGAGGTAAAAGCTGACACACTGAAAAGTTTACAGGAAGGAATAGGAGATACACTAGTCCTCCTAGGCACAGGTCGAAACTTCCTTAATAAGGACCAAGAATCACAACAAATCAGAGAAAGGCTGGATAAGTGGGACTGCATTAAACTGCAGAGCTTTTGTATGGCAACGGATATAGCTAGTAAACTAATCAGAAAGCCTACAGAGTGGGAGAAGATCTTCACCAACCAAACAACGGACAAAGGCCTCATATCTAAAATATATCAACAACTCAAAAAATTGAATCACTCCAAAACTAACCTCCAAAGTAACACCGATCCCATTAAAAAAGGGCCAAAGCCTTAAAGAGAGTCTTGTCCGAAGAAGAAACGAAAATGGCCTATAGACACATGAAGAAATGCTCCACATCTCTGGTCATAAAAGAAATGCAAATCAAAACAACTCTAAGATTCCACCTCACTCCAGTTAGAATGGCCAGGATCAGGACAACGAATGACAACGGATGCTGGAGGGCTTGTGGCCAGGAGGGATTACTACTACATTCTTGGTGGGAGTGCAAACTCGTTCAATCACTAGGGAAATCAGGGTGGCAGTGCCTCAAAAGTCTAAACCTAGAACTCCCCTATGACCTAGCAATTCCACTACTTGGCATTTACCCAACAATCCAGAAACAAGGGAATACTAAACCCACTAGCACAACAATGTTCATTGCAGCACTATTCACCATAGCAAAGATATGGAACCAACCCAGATGTCCTTCAGTTGATGAGTGGATCAACAAGTTGTGGTATTTGTACACAATGGAATTCTATGCTGCTGTCAGAAAGAATGACATCGCCCCATTTGTTAGGAAATGGAAAGACTTAGGACAAATCATATTAAGTGAAGTAATCCAGACTCACAGGAACTTAGGCTCAGTGGTTTCCCTCATTCGTCATAATCAGTAGAAACTTTGGGCTCTACTAGCAGAGATTTGCAATAGAGCAAAAGGCCATATATAAGGCCATATAATGTGAAGCTAATTGAAAGGACCTCCAGGATATTGAAACAAAAGCCACATAATCAAGGATTGTTGTCCTTAATGTACTATGTTGTCTCTCATCTCCTTTGCTGTCCCTTGGTTATCCCATATTGGTGTAGTATCTCACTTTGATATCTGATATATTGAATTTATTTGTATTTGGATATTTGAATTTTGATAAGGAAGTGGGGAAAACCAAGACGGGTGGGGGGTGTAGGGTTGGAGGGAAATGGGTACCAAGATATGTGAATGGGTATCAATGTATGTGAATTAATGCACCTTCTATCTGGCAAATATAATTTAACCCTTTTACTAATTACAATAAAAAATTAAAAAAAAGAAAGTTGTAGTGTGTGGGGAGGATGATGGGGTCAAATACATTTCTTCTTAGAAATATACCTCATCTGATTGCCCTGGATTTTCCTGGCCTTCATCTTAGAGAAAGGTCTGTTATACTGGATTTGTGGCTTGGCAATGATCTAGCATGTACATCTTCGAGTAAGACATCCACAACTTCCATGCAAGAGACTCGAGTTTCCTGACCTTTGGCAAGAGAACAGCAACATTTTCTTCCTCCTGAGAAACAAGCCTAGTGAGCTGGCTTGAGTTGGTTGTTAGTTACAGTGGCTTGGTTACCAGGGTTCCATATTCTGTTCCATTGTGAGGGAGGCAGGGTCACCTTTCAGGGCCCAATGACCAAAGATCCTTGCTCACAAAAGACCTCACCAAAGACATACTAGAGGCTGAATCTCTCCTCCAATCTCACAATATACATGTGGATGTAGTAAACTGCACACCTTATTTGTCCAATCCCAATGTCTTCCACTAGGCCCAACTACCAGTCTGGTCTCAGGCTCAAGGAGCCTTTCTTAGGTAAGATCCAAACTTAAGGGTCAATATTGCCCTCATCCTTTACAAAACATTTGCTTCACAGTGCCTTCTCTATCTGCATTTTGCCCCTTGTAGAATTTTTTTTGTTTTTGCTAGTCTTGGGACGTGACCTCAGAGTGTGAACATTGTTCTTGGGCTTTCTTTAGGCTTTAGCTGTCCCACCGAGCCACAGCACCGCTTGCAGTGTTTTCTATGTATGTGTTAATGAGGAATCAAACCTGAGGCTTTTTGCGTGGTACCCAAGGATTCTACCACTAGGTCAAACACACAGGGCATCATGCACATATTTTTGACGTCAATCTACTGGGATATTGTTAGGTTTCTGTATCCTAATCAATTTTTTCCTAATGATTAGCGTTGCTGTCATGTGTAAAAATTCAAGAGGGAAAAACACGGAAGAATTAGTGAAATTTACAAAAAAGCATTACACACATAGATAAGTGTTCATGCTTGGTCGGAGAAAGGATATTTTGATATGATGATGATGACTTTATAATTACTATGTCAGGGTTGAGTGTTTGGCATAGTGGTAGAGTGCTTGCCTAGCATCCATGAAGATCTGGGTTTGATTGCTCAGTATCACATAGATAGAAAATCTACATGTGGCACTGTGGCTCAAGTGGCAGAGGGCTAGACTTAAGAAAACCCCAGGACAGTGCTCAGGCCCTGAATTCAAGCCCCAAGACTGGCAGAAAGATAAAAGAAAATAAAAATGCTTTTTATGAGCTAATTCACTCACAGCATTTGCTTCTGAAATCTTCACTTCTGCATCTTGTGAAATACCCCGTTCCCTCAACGTAGACAAGAAAAACAGATCCATCCCAGGTCTACTGTGAGGCCACTGGTTGGGCTAAGAGCTAGTCGTGCAGCAACACATAAGTTTTATTCTAATACTTTCCAAACTTTGTACTCTAATGTGCTACCTACTTGCCAACTTAGGTCAGTTATCCTTATGCTATACATTTTCTTCATGACTACAATATTCTTACACTCCTACGTTAATCCTTTTGTACCTCACCTTACCTGTCTCATTCTTTTTTCTATCTCTGGACCTCTGCTCCTCTTTCAACCCTTATACTGCACGGATCTACACTTGATGGCTGTTGAGCAATATTGTATATGTAGGTGGTTAATTATTCTCTAGGCTCTGAAGGACTTAAAGACAATAGAGATTGGATTCAGAGGCTTATTGTTTTGGGTATAAATCGCTTATCAGTGGTTGTATTAAACTGGTCTGTAAGTGCACAAAAAGAAAGAGTGTTAATACCAATCAAAACTTGTGAACATCTAGTGTCTGCCAGCTACAGAGGTCTAGGTTGGTTATATCTGAAAAACTATAATTGTATTTAGTAGTAATCTTGCTCCCATTTTCAAATGGGCAGAACAAGAAACTCAAGAAAAAATGTCAAATCAAGAAACAACATCCCCCACCCAATGTAAATAGAGAATGGAACAGTCACTGGCAAACCTAGAGGAGAGACTTACAAGTGCTACACAAATGCAATTGATAAACATCCTTAATGGAAAATGTGAAAATATAAAGAAAGAGATAATGGAGGAAGCCATAGCTGAACAAGAGGAAAGCAAAAACAAGGTGATAAGTGAAAAAGACGAAGCCATAAAGGAGGCCATAATAAAGGTTTTTCAAAGAAAGATGGATGAATTCATAGAATCCACAAATAAAAACGTGACCAAACTCCAGCAAATGTCCAAAGAAAATAAAGCTACTGAGCTAACCACTCAAAAGGAAATCAAGGAGATAAAGAAATCCATACATGATCTAAAACAAGAGACGCAAGGCATAAAAAGTGAGCAATTAGAAGCAAGGGAGATGAAAAATAAAGTAGATAGTTTGATAGCAGTTTAGACAATGCAGAGGAGAGAATTTCCGGGGCTGAAGATAATTTAGGTATTATAAAGAACAGAAAATGAGTCAATCCAAATCTAGGAAATAAGAGAGAGCGCTTCAGGAGGTCCAAGATACAATTAGGAAGCCTAATTTAAGGCTAGTTTGTATTGAGGAGGGCGTGGAGAAAGAGGTCAATGGTATTGGAAATATACTTCAGGGAATCATCTCAGAGAAATTCCCAAATATCCAGAAGGGCAGGCCCATCCAGATACGAGAAGCTTTTAGAACCCCAAACAGACCTGACCCGAAAAGAACATCCCACCGCCACATTTTGATCCGAACTGGATCAATAGAAACGAAAGGAAAGATCCTAAAGGCAGACAGGGAAAAGGGATCAGTAACCTATAAAGGCAAACCAATCAGAATAACCCCAGATTTCTCGGCAGAGACCATGCAAGCCCAAAGTGACTGGAAGCATATATGTCATGCCCTTAAATCAAATAACTACCAAGCAAGAATATTGTAGTCAGCTAAGCTCTCATTCAAACTGAGGGAACAATAAAACATTCCATTCCAGGGAAAAGCTGCAACAATATGTCGAAACAAAACCAACACTACAGAGAATTCTCAAAGATGCTCTATACATACAAAACCAAAATAAATGCATTATAGGGAAAGAAATGGCACCTAAACAGCATACCATCTAAGGACCACAAGAACTGTCAAGACACAGGCCCTACTAAAAGCTTTTAAAAATGGTAGGAACTAATAAATATCTCTCAATCCTAACTCTCAATATCAATGGACTTAACTCTCCAATTAAACGGCATAGGCTGTCTAGTTGGATCAAAAAGCAAGAGCCATCGTTCTGCTATCTTCAAGAGACACATCTTACCCAAAAACAATCATCTTTTGAAAGTGAGAGGTTGGAATAAATTCTATCAAGCTAACTGCCCCCATAAACAGGCTGGAGTTGCCATCCTCATATCAGACAATAGACTTCAAACTAAAATTAGTAAGAAAAGACAAAGAAGTTTACTACATACTACTAAAGGGATCTCTCCTCCAGGAAGACATAACGATCCTAAATATTTACACACCCAATCCCGGAGCTACAAACTTCATCAAGCAAACTTTACTTACACTGAAACCATACATAGATCGAAATACAGTGATTGTTGGTGAGTTTAACACACCACTCTCACCTACGGACAGATCAACAAGGCAAAAACTCTACAGAGAAACCTTAGAACTGAACAACTATATAGACCAACTACATCTAACAGACATCTGCAGAATATTCCACCCAGTAACAACAGAATATACGTTTTTCTCAGCAGCACATGGAACATTTTCCAAACTAGACCACATCTTAGGCCATAAAGCAAACCTGTACGGATTCAGAAACATTGAAATTATTCCATGCACACTGTCAGACCATAAAGGCATCAAATTGGAGCTGAACACACATCTCCAACATCGAAAACCTGTAACTCATGGAGACTGTACAACACATTGTTGAATCCAAAACAATGGGTAATCGAAGAGATCCGAACTGATATCCAACTCTTTATGAAATTTAACAATAAGGAGCACACAAATATCAACTCCTTAGGGACACATCAAAGGCAGTACTCAGAGGAAAATTTATAGCGCTGAGTGCCTACAACAGCAAGTTGGAAAAATGGCAAACCAACTAGTTAATGTCTCACCTTAACCTCCTGGAAAAAGAGCAACAAACCAACCCTAAACCCATTAGGAGAAAGCAAATTATTAAAATCAAAGCAGAATTAAATGATTTGGAATAAAAAAACTATAGAAAGCATCAACAAAACAAGGAGTTGGTTCTTTGAAAGAATTAACAAAATTGACAAGCCCTTAAAATCTTACCAAAAAAAGAAGAGAGCATATCGAAATAAACAAAATCGCAGATGAAAATGGTAATATCACGACAGAAATTACTAAGATCCAGAATATCATGAGGGAATACTACTCAAACCTTTACGCCAACAAATTTGAGAATCTAGAAGAAATGGATGAATTCCTAGACAATATTAACATACCCACATTGAACCAAGAAGAGCTAACCCAACCCAACAGGCCTTTTTCAAGCTCTGAAATAGAAATGGAAATTAGACAACTTCCACTTAAAAAGAGTCCTGGGCCAGATGGATTCACAGCTGAATTCTATAAGGTCTTCAAAGCAGAGCTCACACCAATATTCCTCAAGCTCTTCAACGAAATTGAAAATGAAGGTTCTTTACCAAACTCATTCTGTGAAGCCAGTATATCCCTCATCCCCAAACCAGACAGAGATTCATCAAAGAAAGAGATCTATAGACCCATTTCTTTGATGAACATCGATGCAAAACTTCTCAACAAAATACTGGCCAACCGTCTACAACAACTCATCAAAAAAATTATACACTATGATCAAACTGGATTCATCACAGGGAGGCAAAGCTGGTTCAACATACACAAATCAATTAATATAATTCAACACATCAACAGGAGTAGGGATAAAATCACATGATTGTCTCAATAGATGCGGAAAAGGCATTTGACAAGATCCAAAACCCCTTTATGTGAAAAGATGTGGAGAAACTAGGAATCCATGGAACATTTCTCAATGTAATAAAGGCTGTGTATGAGAAACCCACTGCTAGTATTATACTTAATGGTGAAAATCTAAAGCCATTCCCTCTAAAATCAGGAACGAGACAAGGATGCCCACTCTCTCCACTCCTTTTTAACATAGTACTAGAATTCCTAGGCAGTGCAATAAGGCAAGAAGCAAGCATAAAGGGGATCCAAGTAGGGAAAGAGGAAATAAAACTATCCCTCTTTGCAGATGACATGATTCTGTATTTAAAGAATCCTATAGACTCTACTCCCAAGTTCCTTGAGCTGATTCAAAGCTTTGGAAGGGTAGCAGGCCATAAAATCAACCCTCACAAATCAACTGCCTTACTTTACGCCAACACTGAGAGGAACGAGGCAATAATCAGGAAAGAAAATCCTTTCACAATAGCCTCAAAGAAAATAAAGTACCTAGCAATTAGCTTAACTAAGAATCTAAAGGACCGTTTAGATGAAAACTTTAAAACCATAAAAAAGGAAATTAAAGCAGAACTAAGGAAATGGAAAAAGCTCCCATGCTCCTGGATTGGAAGAATCAACATTGTGAAAATGACAATCTTGCCAAGGGCTATCTACAAATTCAATGCAATACCAATCAACATCCCAATGTCATTCTTTAAAGAAATAGAAGTGGCAATTCAAAATTTCATATGGAATAATAAAAGACCCCGTATAGCAAAAACACTTCTTAGCAGAAAGAACAGCGCTGGAGGAATTTCAATTCCAAACTTAAGACTCTATTACAGAGCTATAATTCTCAAAACAGTTTGGTACTGGCACAAGAACAGGCCTGAAGTCCAATGGAGTAGAACTGCGGACCCAGATAATAAACCACAGACCTATGGCCACCTAATCTTTGACCAGGGAGCCAAAAAAATAGAATGGAAGAAAGACAGCCTCTTCAACAAGTTGTGCTGGCAGAACTGGTTAAACACCTGCAGAAAACTAAAATTGGATCCTTATTTGTCACCTTGCACTAGAATTAACTCCAAATGGATCAAAGACCTGGAGGTAAAATTTGAAACACGGAAAAGTTTACAGGAAGGAATAGGAGATACACTAGGCCGCCTTGGCACAGGTCGAAGCTTTCTTAATAAAGACCAAGAATCACAACAAATCAGAGAAAGGCTGGATAAGTGGGACTGCATTAAACTGCAGAGCTTTTGTATGGCAACGGATATAGCTAGTAAACTAATCAGGAAGCCTACAGAGTGGGAGAAGATCTTCACCAACCAAACAACGGACAAAGGCCTCATATCTAAAATATATCAACAACTCAAAAAATTGAATCACTCCAAAACTAACCTCCAAAGTAACACCCATCCCATTAAAAATGGGCCAAAGACTTAAAGAGAGTCTTCTCTGAAGAAGAAACAAAAATGGCCTATAGACACATGAAGAAATGCTGCACATCTCTGGTCATAAAAGAAATGCAAATCAAAACAACTCTAAGATTCCACCTCACTACAGTTGGAATGGCCAGGATCAGGAAAACGAATGACAACAGATGCTGGAGGGGATGTGGCCAGGAGGGATCTCTACTACACTGTTGGTGGGAGTGCAAACTCGTTCTACCACTATGGAAAGCAGTGTGGCAGTGCCTCAAAAGGCTAAACATAGAACTCCCCTATGACCCAGCAATTCCACTACTTGGCATTTACCCAACAATCCAGAAACAAGGGCATACTAAACCCACTAGCACAACAATGTTCATTGCAGCACTATTCACCATAGCAAAGATATGGAACCAACCCAGATGTCCCTCAGTTGATGAGTGGATCAACACGTTGTGGTTTTCTACACAATGGAATTCTATGGTGCTGTCAGAAAGAATGACATCGCCCCATTTGTTAGGAAATGGAAAGACTTAGGACAAATCATATTAAGTGAAGTAAGCCAGACTCACAGGAACTTAGGCTGAGTGGTTTCCCTCATTCATCATAATCAGTAGAAACCTTGGGCTCTACTAGCAGAGATTCGCAATAGAGCAAAAGGCCATATATAAGGCCATATAATGTGAAGCTAATTGAAAGGACCTCCAGGATATTGACACAAAAGCCATATAATGAATGATTGTTGTCCTTAATGTACTATGTTGTCTCTCATCTCGTTTGCTGTCCCTTGGTTATCCCATATTGGTATAGTATCTCACTTTATCTTATATATTGAATTTAGTTGTATTTGGATATTTGAAATTTGATAGGGAAGGGGGGAAAACCAAGACGGGTGGGGAGTGTGGGGTTGGAGGGAAATGGGTACCGAAACATGTGAAAGGGTATCAATGTATGTGAATTAATGCACATTCTATCTGGCAAATATCATCTAACCCTTTTACTAATTACAATATAAAAATGAAAAAAAAGAAAGTTGTAGTGTGTGGGGAGGATGATGGGGTCAAATACATTTCTTCTTAGAAATTTACCTCATCTGGTTGCCCTGGATTTTCCTGGCCTTCTTCTTAGAGAAAGTTCTGTTATACTGGATTTGTGGCTTGGCAATGACCTAGCATGTACATCTTCGAGTAAGACATCCACAACTTCCATGCCTGAGACTCGAGTTTCCTGACCTTTGGCAACAGCACAGCAACATCTTTCTTCCTCCTGAGCCACAGGCCAAGTGAGCTGGCTTGAGCTGGTTGTTAGTTACAGTGGCTTGGTTACCAGGGTTCCATATTCTGTTCCATTGTGAGGGAGGCAGGGTCACCTTTCAGGGCCCAATGACCAAAGATCCTTGCTCACAAAAGACCTCACCAAAGACATACTGGAGGCTGAATCTCTCCTCCAATCTCACAATATACATGTGGATGTAGTAAACAGCACACCTTATTTGTCCAATCCCAATGTCTTCCACTGGGCCCAACTACCAGTCTGGTCTCAGGCACAAGGAGCCTTTCTTAGGTAAGATCCAGACTTAAGGGTCAATATTGCCCTCATCCTTTACAAAACATTTGCTTCACAGTGCCTTCTCTGCCTGCATTTTGCCCCTTGTCGAATTTTTTTTTGTTTTTGCTAGTCTTGGGACTTGACCTCAGAGTGTTAACATTGTTCTTGGGCTTTCTTTAGGCTTTAGCTGTCCCACCGAGCCACAGCACCACTTGCAGCGTTTTCTATGTATGTTGTAATGAGGAATCAAACCTGAGTCTTTTTGCTTGGTAGCCAAGTACTCTACCACTAGGTCAAACAAACAAGGCATCTTGCACATATGTTTGAAGTCAATCTACTAGGATATTATTAGGTTTCTGTATCCTAATCAATTTTTTCCTGATGATTAGCTTTGCTGTCAAGTGTAAAAAATGCAAGAGGGAAAAACACAGAAGAATTAGTATAATTTAAAAAAAAGCATTACACACATAGATAAGTGCTCATTCTTTGTAGGAGAAAAGATATTTGGATATGATGATGATGATGATGACTTTATAATTACTATGTCAGGGTTGAGAGTTTGGCATAGTGGTAGAGTGCTTGCCTAGCATCCATGAAGATCTGGGTTTGATTGCTCAGTATCATATAGATAGAAAATCTAGATGTGGCACTGTGGCTCAAGTGGCAGAGGGATAGACTTGAGAAAACCCCAGGACAGTGCTCAGGCCCTGAATTCAAGCCCCAAGACTGGCAGAAAGATAAAAGAAAATAAAAATGCTTTTTATGAGCTAATTCACTCACAGCATTTGCTTCTGAAATCTTCGCTTCTGCATCTTGTGAAATACCCCTTTCCCACATTGTAGACAAGAAAAACAGATCCATCCCATGGTCCACTGTGAGGCCACTGGTTGGACTAAGAGCTAGTCGTGCAGCAACACATAAGTTTTATTCTATTACTTTCCAAACTTTGTACTCAAATATGC
The DNA here is from genome assembly GCF_031878675.1 of Megascapheus bottae. Taxonomy (NCBI): domain Eukaryota; kingdom Metazoa; phylum Chordata; class Mammalia; order Rodentia; family Geomyidae; genus Megascapheus; species Megascapheus bottae. The sequence continues at coordinate 427,243 of NW_028327283.1, forward strand.
TACCTACTTACCAACTTAGGTCAGTTATCCTTATGCTATACATTTTCTTCATGACTACAATATTCTTACACTCCTACGTTAATCCTTTTGCACCTCCCCTGACCTCTCTCATTCTTTTTTTCTATCTCTGGACCTCTGCTCGTCTTTCAACCCTTATACTGCACGGATAAACACTTGATGGCTGTTGAGCAATATTGTATATGTAGGTGGTTAATTATTCTCTAGGCTCAGAGGGACTTAAAGACAATAGAGATTGGATTGAGAGGCTTATTGTTTTGGGTATAAATTGCTTATCAGTGGTTGTATTAGACTGGTCTATAAGTGCACAAAAAGAAAGAGTGATAATACCAATCAAAACTTGTGAACATCTAGTGTCTGCCAGCTACAGAGCTCTAGGTTGGTTATATCTGAAAAACTATAATCGTATTTAGTAGTAATCTTGCTCCCATTTTCAAATGGGCAGAACAAGAAACTCAAGAAAAATGTCAAATCAAGAAACAACATCCCCCACCCAATGTAAATAGACAATGGAACACTCACTAGCAAACCTAGAGGAGAGACTTACAAGTGCTACACAAATGCAATTCATAAACATCCTTAATGGAAAATGTGAAAATATAAAGAAAGAGATAATGGAGGAAGCCATAGCTGAACAAGAGGAAAGCAAAAACAAGGTGATAAGTGAAAAAGACGAAGCCATAAAGGAGGCCATAATAAAGGTTTTTCAAAGAAAGATGGATGAATTCATAGAATCCACAAACAAAAACGTGACCAAACTCCAGCAAATGTCCAAAGAAAATAAAGCTACTGAGCTAACCACTCAAAAGGAAATCAAGGAGATAAAGAAATCCATACATGATCTAAAACAAGAGACGCAAGGCATAAAAAGTGAGCAATTAGAAGCAAGGGTGATGAAAAATAAAGTAGATACCTTTGATAGCAGGTTAGACAATGCAGAGGAGGGAATTTCCGGGGCTGAAGATAATTTAGGTATTATAAAGAACAGAAAATGAGTCAATCCAAATCTAGGAAATATGAGAGAGCGCTTCAGGAGGTCCAAGATACAATTAGGAAGCCTAATTTAAGGCTGGTTGGTATTGAGCAGGGCATGGAGAAAGAAGTCAATGGTATTGGAAATATACTTCAGGGAATCATTTCAGAGAATTTCCCAATATCCAGAAGCGCAGGCCCATCCACATACGAGAAGCTTTTAGAACCCCAAACAGACCTGACCCGAAAAGAACATCCCACCGCCACATTGTGATCTGAACTGGATCAATAGAAACGAAAGGAAAGATCCTAAAGGCAGCCAGGGAAAAGGGATCCGTAACCTATAAAGGCAAACCAATCAGAATAACCCCAGATTTCTCAGCAGAGACCATGCAAGCCCGAAGTGACTGGAAGCATGTATGTCATGCCCTTAAATCAAATAACTACCAACCAAGAATACTGTAGCCAGCTAAGCTCTCATTCAAACTGAGGGAACAATAAAACATTCCATTCCAGGGAAAAGCTGCAACAATATGTCGAAACAAAACCAACACTACAGAGAATTCTCAACGATGCTCTATACATACAAAACCAAAATAAATGCATTATAGGGAAAGAAATGGCAGCTAAACAGCATACCATCTAAGGACCACAAGAACTGTCAAGACACAGGCCCTACTAAAAGCTTTTAAAAATGGTAGGAACTAATAAATATCTCTCAATCCTAACTCTCAATATCAATGGACTTAACTCTCCAATTAAACGGCATAGGCTGTCTAGTTGGATCAAAAAGCAAGAGCCATCGTTCTGCTATCTCAAGAGACACAACTTACCGAAAAACAATCATCTTTTGAAAGTGAGAGGCTGGAATAAATTCTATCAAGCTAACTGACACCATAAACAGGCTGGAGTTGCCATCCTCATATCAGACAATAGACTTCAAACTAAAATTAGTAAGAAAAGACAAAGAAGGTTACTACATACTACTAAAGGGATCTTTCCTCCAGGAAGACATAACAATCCTAAATATTTACACACCCAATCCCGGAGCTACAAACTTCATCAAGCAAACTTTACTTACACTGAAACCATACATAGATCGAAATACAGTGATTGTTGGTGAGTTTAACACACCACTCTCACCTACGGACAGATCAACAAGGCAAAAACTCTACAGAGAAACCTTAGAACTGAACAACTATATAGACCAACTATATCTAACAGACATCTGCAGAATATTCCACCCAGTAACAACAGAATATACGTTTTTCTCAGCAGCACATGGAACATTTTCCAAACTAGACCACATCTTAGGCCATAAAGCAAACCTGGACGGATTCAGAAACACTGAAATTATTCCATGCACACTGTCAGACCATAAAGGCATCAAATTGGAGCTGAACACACATCTCCAACAACGAAAACCCTGCAACTCATGGAGACTGAACAACACATTTTTGAATCAAAAACAATGGGTAATCGAAGAGATCTGAACAGATATCCAACTGTTTATGAAATTTAACAATAAGGAGCACACAAATATCAACTCCTTAGGGACACATCAAAGGCAGTACTCAGAGGAAAATTTATAGCGCTGAGTGCCTACAACAGCAAGTTGGAAAAATGGCAAACCAACTAGTTAATCTCTCACCTTAACCTCCTGGAAAAAGAGCAACAAACCAACCCTAAACCCATTAGGAGAAAGCAAATTATTAAAATCAAAGCAGAATTAAATGATTTGGAATAAAAAAACTATAGAAAGCATCAACAAAACAAGGAGTTGGTTCTTTGAAAGAATTAACAAAATTGACAAGCCCTTAGCAAATCTTACCAAAAGAAGAAGAGAGCATATCGAAATAAACAAAATCGCAGATGAAAATGGTAATATCACGACAGAAATTACCAAGATCCAGAATATCATGAGGGAATACTTCTCAAACCTTTACGCCAACAAATTTGAGAATCTAGAAGAAATGGATGAATTCCTAGACAATATTAACATACCCACACTGAACCAAGAAGAGCTAACCCAACTCAACAGGCCTTTTTCAAGCTCTGAAATAGAAATGGAAATTAGACAACTTCCACTTAAAAAGAGTCCTGGGCCAGATGGATTCACAGCTGAATTCTATAAGGTCTTCAAAGCAGAGCGGACACCAATATTCCTCAAGCTCTTCAACGAAATTGAAAATGAAGGTTCTTTACCAAACTCATTCTGTGAAGCCAGTATATCCCTCATCCCCAAACCAGACAGAGATTCATCAAAGAAAGAGATCTATAGACCCATTTCTTTGATGAACATCGATGCAAAACTTCTCAACAAAATACTGGCCAACCGTCTACAACAACTCATCAAAAAAATTATACACTATGATCAAACTGGATTCATCACAGGGAGGCAAAGCTGGTTCAACATACACAAATCAATTAATATAATTCAACACATCAACAGGAGTAGGGATAAAACCACATGATTGTCTCAATAGATGCGGAAAAGGCATTTGACAAGATCCAAAACCCCTTTATGTGAAAAGATGTGGAGAAACTAGGAATCCATGGAACATTTCTCAATGTAATAAAGGCTGTGTATGAGAAACCCACTGCTAGTATTATACTTACTGGTGAAAACCTAAAGCCATTCCCTCTAAAATCAGGAACGAGACAAGGATGCCCACTCTCTCCACTCCTTTTTAACATAGTACTAGAATTCCTAGGCAGTGCAATAAGGCAAGAAGCAAGCATAAAGAGGATCCAAGTAGGGAAAGAGGAAATAAAACTATCCCTCTTTGCAGATGACATGATTCTGTATTTAAAGAATCCGATAGACTCTACTCCCAAGTTCCTTGAGCTGATTCAAAGCTTTGGAAGGGTAGCAGGCCATAAAATCAACCCTCACAAATCAACTGCCTTACTTTACGCCAACACTGAGAGGAACGAGGCAATAATCAGGAAAGAAAATCCTTTCACAATAGCCTCAAAGAAAATAAAGTACCTAGCAATTAGCTTAACTAAGAATGTAAAGGACCGTTTAGATGAAAACTTTAAAACCATAAAATAGGAAATTAAAGCAGAACTAAGGAAATGGAAAAACCTCCCATGCTCCTGGATTGGAAGAATCAACATTGTGAAAATGACAATCTTGCCAAGGGCTATCTACAAATTCAATGCAATACCAATCAACATCCCAATGTCATTCTTTAAAGAAATAGCAGTGGCAATTCAAAATTTCATATGGAATAATAAAAGACCCCGTATAGCAAAACACTTCTTAGCAGAAAGAACAGCGCTGGAGGAATTTCAATTCCAAACTTAAGACTCTATTACAGAGCTATAATTCTCAAAACAGCTTGGTACTGGCACAAGTACAGGCCTGAAGTCCAATGGAGTAGAACTGCGGACCCAGATAATAAACCACAGACCTATGGCCACCTAATCTTTGACCAGGGAGCCAAAAAAATAGAATGGAAGAAAGATAGCCTCTTCAACAAGTTGTGCTGGCAGAACTGGTTAAACACCTGCAGAAAACTAAAATTGGATCCTTCTTTGTCACCTTGCACTAGAATTAACTCCAAATGGATCAAAGACCTGGAGGTAAAAGTTGAAACACGGAAAAGTTTACAGGAAGGAATAGGAGATACACTAGGCCTCCTTGGCACAGGTCGAAACTTTCTTAATAAGGACCAAGAATCACAACAAATCAGAGAAAGCCTGGATAAGTGGGACTGCACTAAACTGCAGAGCTTTTGTATGGCAACGGATATAGCTAGTAAACTAATCAGGAAGCCTACAGAGTGGGAGAAGATCTTCACCAACCAAACAACGGACAAAGGCCTCATATCTAAAATATATCAACAACTCAAAAAATTGAATCACTCCAAAACTAACCTCCAAAGTAACACCCATCCCATTAAAAATGGGCCAAAGACTTAAAGAGAGTCTTCTCTGAAGAAGAAACAAAAATGGCCTGTAGACACATGAAGAAATGCTCCACATCTCTGGTCATAAAAGAAATGCAAATCAAAACAACTCTAAGATTCCACCTCACTACAGTTGGAATGGCCAGGATCAGGAAAACGTATGACAACAGATGCTGGAGGGGATGTGGCCAGGAGGGATCTCTACTACACTGTTGGTGGGAGTGCAAACTCGTTCTACCACTATGGAAAGCAGTGTGGCAGTGCCTCAAAAGGCTAAACATAGAACTCCCCTATGACCCAGCAATTCCACTACTTGGCATTTACCCAACAATCCAGAAACAAGGGCATACTAAACCCACTAGCACAACAATGTTCATTGCAGCACTATTCACCATAGCAAAGATATGGAACCAACCCAGATGTCCCTCAGTTGATGAGTGGATCAACAAGTTGTGGTATTTGTACACAATGGAATTCTATGCTGCTGTCAGAAAGAATGACATCGCCCCATTTGTTAGGAAATGGAAAGACTTAGAACAAATCATATTAAGTGTAGTAAGCCAGACTCAAAGGAACTTAGGCTCAGTGGTTTCCCTCATTCGTCATAATCAGTAGAAACCTTGGGCTCTACTAGCAGAGATTGTCAATAGAGCAAAAGGCCATATATAAGGCCATATAATGTGAAGCTAATTGAAAGGACCTCCAGGATATTGACACAAAAGCCATATAATGAATGATTGTTGTCCTTAATGTACTATGTTGTCTCTCATCTCGTTTGCTGTCCCTTGGTTATCCCATATTGGTATAGTATCTGACTTTATCTTATATATTGAATTTAGTTGTGTTTGGATATTTGAAATTTGATAGGGAAGGGGGGAAAACCAAGACGGGTGGGGAGTGTGGGGTTGGAGGGAAATGGGTACCAAAACATGTGAAAGGGTATCAATGTATGTGAATTAATGAACATTCTATCTGGCAAATATCATCTAACCCTTTTACTAATTACAATAAAAAAATGAAAAAAAAAGAAAGTTGTAGTGTGTGGGGAGGATGATGGGGTCAAATACATTTCTTCTTAGAAATTTACCTCATCTGGTTGCCCTGGATTTTCCTGGCCTTCTTCTTAGAGAAAGTTCTGTTATACTGGATTTGTGGCTTGGCAATGATCTAGCATGTACATCTTCGAGGAAGACATCCACAACTTGCATGCCTGAGAATCGAGTTTCCTGACCTTTGGCAACAGCACAGCAACATCTTTCTTCCTCCTGAGCCACAGGCCAAGTGAGATGGCTTGAGCTGGTTGTTAGTTACAGTGGCTTGGTTACCAGGGTTCCATATTCTGTTCCATTGTGAGGGAGGCAGGGTCACCTTTCAGGGCCCAATGACCAAAGATCCTTGCTCACAAAAGACCTCACCAAAGACATACTGGATGCTGAATCTCTCCTCCAATCACACAATATACATGTGGATGTAGTAAACAGCACATCTTATTTGTCCAATCCCAATGTCTTCCACTAGGCCCAACTACCAGTCTGGTCTCAGGCACAAGGAGCCTTTCTTAGGTAAGATCCAGACTTAAGGGTCAATATTGCCCTCATCCTTTACAAAACATTTGCTTCACAGTGCCTTCTCTGCCTGCATTTTGCCCCTTGTCGAATTTTTTTTTGTTTTTGCTAGTCTTGGGACTTGACCTCAGAGTGTTAACATTGTTCTTGGGCTTTCTTTAGGCTTTAGCTGTCCCACCGAGCCACAGCACCACTTGCAGCGTTTTCTATGTATGTGGTAATGAGGAATCAAATCTGAGTCTTTTTGCTTGGTAGCCAAGTACTCTACCACTAGGTCAAACACACAGGGCATCTTGCACATATTTTTGAAGTCAATCTACTAGGATATTATTAGGTTTCTGTATCCTAATCAATTTTTTCCTGATGATTAGCTTTGCTGTCAAGTGTAAAAAATGCAAGAGGGAAAACACAGAAGAATTAGTGAAATTAAAAAAAAAGCATTACACACATAGATAAGTGTTCATTCTTTGTAGGAGAAAAGATATTTGGATATGGTGATGATGATGATGACTTTAAAATTACTATGTCAGGGTTGAGAGTTTGGCATAGTGGTAGAGTGCTTGCCTAGCATCCATGAAGATCTGGGTTTGATTGCTCAGTATCACATAGATAGAAAATCTAGATGTGGCACTGTGGCTCAAGTGGCAGAGAGATAGACTTGAGAAAACCCGAGGACAGTGCTCAGGCCCTGAATTCAAGCCCCAAGACTGGCAGAAAGATAAAAGAAAATAAAAATGCTTTTTATGAGCTAATTCACTCACAGCATTTGCTTCTGAAATCTTCACTTCTGCATCTTGTGAAATACTCCTTTCCCTCAACGTAGACAAGAAAAACAGATCCATCCCATGGTCCACTGTGAGGCCACTGGTTGGACTAAGAGCTAGTCGTGCAGCAACACATAAGTTTTATTCTATTACTTTCCAAACTTTGTACTCAAATATGCTACCTACTTACCAACTTAGGTCAGTTATCCTTATGCTATACATTTTCTTCATGACTACAATATTCTTACACTCCTACGTTAATACTTTTGTACCTCCCCTGACCTCTCTCATTCTTTTTTTCTATCTCTGGACCTCTGCTCGTCTTTCAACCCTTATACTGCACGGATCTACACTTGATGGCTGTTGAGCAATATTGTATATGTAGGTGGTTAATTATTCTCTAGGCTCAGAGGGACTTAAAGACAATAGAGATTGGATTTAGAGGCTTATTGTTTTGGGTATAAATCGCTTATCATTGGTTGTATTAGACTGGTCTGTAAGTGCACAAAAAGAAAGAGTGATAATACCAATCAAAGCTTGTGAACATCTAGTGTCTGCCAGCTACAGAGGTCTAGGTTGGTTATATCTGAAAAACTATAATCGTATTTAGTAGTAATCTTGCTCCCATTTTCAAATGGGCAGAACAAGAAACTCAAGAAAAATGTCAAATCAAGAAACAACATCCCCCACCCAATGTAAACAGAGAATGGAAAAGTCACTGGCAAACCTACAGGAGAGTCTTCCAAGTGCTACACAAATGCAATTGATAAACATCATTAATGAAAAATGTGAAAATATAAAGAAAGAGATAATGGAGGAAACCATAGCTGAACAAGAGGAAAGCATAAACAAGGTGATAAGTGAAAAAGAAGAAGCCATAAAGGAGACCATAATAAAGGTTTTTCAAAGGAAGATGGATGAATTCGTAGAATCCACAAATAAAAACGTGACCAAACTCCAGCAAATGTCCAAAGAAAATAAAGCTACTGAGCTAACCACTCAAAAGGAAATCAAGGAGATAAAGAAATCCATACATGATCTAAAACAAGAGATGCAAGGCATCAAAAATGAGCAATTAGAAGCAAGGGAGATGAAAAATAAAGTAGATATCTTTTATAGCAAGTTAGACAATGCAGAGGAGAGAATTTCCGGTGCTGAGGATAATTTAGTTATTATAGAGAAAGAACAGAAAATGAGTCAATCCAAATCTAGGAAATATGACAGAGCGCTTCAGGAGGTCCAAGATACAATTGGGAAGCCTAATTTAAGGCTAGTTGGTATTGAGGAGGGCGTGGAATAAGAAAAGAACATCCCACCGCCACATTGTGATCCGAACTGGATCAATAGAAACGAAAGAAAAGATCCTAAAGGCAGCCAGGGAAAAGGGATCAGTAACCTATAAAGGCAAACCAATCAGAATAACCCCAGATTTCTCAGCAGAGAACATGCAAGCGCGAAGTGACTGGAAGCATATATGTCATGCCCTTAAATCAAATAACTACCAACCAAGAATACTGTAGCCAGCTAAGCTCTCATTCATAACTGAGGGAACAATAAAAACATTCCATTCCAGGGAAAAGCTGCAACAATATGTCGAAACAAAACCAACACTACAGAGAATTCTCAACGATGCTCTATACATAGAAAACCAAAATAAATGCAATATAGGGAAAGAAATGGCACCTAAACAGCATACCATCTAAGGACCACAAGAACTGTCAAGACACAGGCCCTACTAAAAGCTTTTAAAAATGGTAGGAGCTAATAAATATCTCTCAATCCTATCTCTCAATATCAATGGACTTAACTCTCCAATTAAACGGCATAGGCTGTCTAGTTGGATCAAAAAGCAAGAGCCATCGTTCTGCTGTCTTCAAGAGACACATCTTACCCCAAAACAATCATCTTTTGAAAGTGAGAGGTTGGAATAAACTCTATCAAGCTAAGTGCCCCCATAAACAGGCTGGAGTTGCCATCCTCATATCAGATAAAATAGACTTCAAACTAAAATTAGTAAGAAAAGACAAAGAAGGTTACTACATACCACTAACGGGATCTTTCCTCCAGGAAGACATAACGATCCTAAATATTTACACACCCTTTTGAAGATTCTCAAAAGATTGAAGATTCTGCCAGTGTAAGTGGCATTGATATTAAATAATGCAATGAGTAGGGATTTATATTTGAAATATCACTGTTGACAAAATCTAACACACATTTGCTTAGTATTTGCTTTTGATTTCCCAAGAAGTACAGTACAAGCTAAGATATGTGGCATATATCGACTGGGAGAAATGATTCAGAATATGTGACTCATTTGAACAGGAGTCAGTGAAAGATACAGAAGCAGGATACCCAAATTGTGATAATTTGTATCTTTTTCATATTTTGTGTTTGTTATTAATTCCCTTTGTAGTGTACATTTCTAGGTAAAAATTTTAAAATATTTCCAAACAATTTATTTCAACAGCAAAAAAACATTTATATGCCTGATAAAATTCACAGAATCCAAATTTTTCCATATTATTTTTTGTTTTTTGGTTTTTTTTGGTGGGTCATAGATCATGAACTCAGCCTGGGCACTATCCCTGAGCTCTTCAGCTCCAGGCTACCACCTTACCCTGGAGCCAAGCCCCACTTCCCATTTTCTAAAGGTAAATTGTAGATAAGAGTCTCAGGTCGTTTTGTGCCAGGATCGCTTTAAACCTTGATCCTCAGATCTCAGCCTCCTGAGTAGCTAGGATTATAGAAGTGAGCCACCACCACCCCATCATGCTCAGCTTTCTGGTTTTTTTTAAACAAGCCCTTTGGCTGGAACTCGGTCTGAACACTGTCCTTCAGCTTTCCTTAAGCCTAGTGATCTTCTACTTGAGCCACGGCACTACTTCTGGTTTTTTCTGTGTATGTGGTACTGCGGAATTGAACCTTCGTCTTCATACAAGCACTCTACAACTATGCCAAACTCCCAGCCCCTCCACATTAGTTTTTATGATAGATCTTTCCATGCATCCAGGATGGCTAGAAATCCTTCTTGAGTTTCCCAAGATCAGGGAGTATAGGTGTGTCCCATCCTGTGTGGCTACATAACCATTGTTTAGGGTACAGTTCTCTGTTCATTCTACCCATCTAGAGCAATTTTCATCTTCCATGTATAATCATTAAACATTCAGCTTCTGTTCCTCTCTAATCCATCCTCTGGAACCATCATGGTTTTTGACTCTAAGGGTTTGTTGATCCTTGGAAGCTCTGGAAGAGAAAACATACCCTAGCTCTTCCTTTATGACTGCTGTATTTTTAGTTTACTGTAATCAAGATTCATCTGTAAAATATGGTAAAATGTTCTTCCTTTTCAATGCATTGTTTTGCATATTTCTGTCTTTGGATTATTATTAATAGTTGTGAATGGATTCTCCACATATTTGTTCTAGTCTCTGCTTTCTCTTCCGTTAGGTACAAATCTAGAAATAGAAGTGTTGGACCATATTTCTATGTAATTCTATGTTTAGTACTTTTTTATCACTCTCCACGCAATTTTTGATTGTTTTATATTCCTTGCAGAACTATTCCAAAGTTCCACTTCTTCTCACTACCTTCCCAGTAATAGTTAGACTTTGAAAGTTGTTTTTTTGTATGCGTGTGTGTGTGTGTGTTTGTGTGTGTGTATGTGGATCTTTTGTTTAAAATTATATTTATATTAACATATTTAAAGTAATGATTTCATTGTAATTTTAATTTTTCTCATGACTGTTAATATTAAACTTCTTTCTACATTTTTAACTACTGTTTCTATATATTCTTTTTAGAAAATCCTCTACAATCTCCAATTTTTTTCCCTTTTTTTGTGGGGTAGTGGGGAAAGTCATGGGGCTTGGACCTTGGGCAGTGAGCTCTTTAGTTTAAGGCTGTTGTCCTACCCTGAGTATTGCCCCTCAGTTCTTCTGCTCACAGCTCCCTACCCCTCTTCCCATTATATACAGAACAAAGGTCATCCTCAGTCTTTTTGAAAAAGTAAAACATACAGTAAATTTGTAGTATAAAACAGCAAGAAATAAATTTCTTGCCAGATGCAGTGACTTCTACCTGTAATCCTAGCTACTCAGATATCAGGCTGATATCTAAAGATTTGGTTCAAAGCCAGCCTGGGCATTAGAAAATCTATGAGACTCTCATCTACAGTTAACCACTAGAATATGGGAAATGGCACTGTGGCTTCATAGGTAGGGTGATAGCCTTGAGTTGAAGAGCTCAGGAACAGTGCCCAGGCCCAGAGTTCAAGCCTTACAAATCCCCCAGCCAAAAAAAAGAAAAAAAAGTTTCTTCCCCAAGTGATTATTATGCCAGCCATAGAACATTAACATTCTGGGTGTACATCACAGTATTATTACTTGATACCCTAAGATTTTGCAATATTCTCACAGTACCAGCATATGTCATCATATAATGTAGTTCCTTTTCAATGGAATAATTCCATTTATAACCTAAATCTACTCCCCCGACTTATTTTTGTCGATAACTCAATTGCTCTACCATGATATGCCACAAGCCATTAAACATTTTATGGTGGGTAATTGGAAAGGAGTCTCATGGAATTTTGTGCTAGGCTGGCTTTGAACCATGGTCCTCAGATCTCAGTCTCTTGAGTAGCTAGGATGACAGATGTGAGCCACCAACACCTGGCTTGCCTTTTTATTTTTTTGTGGGTCTTGGGACTTGAACTCTGGGCCTAGGCACCATCCCTAAGCTTTTCAGGTCAATATTTCATGTAAGTTAAACATTTAAGTAAAGGAATACAATTCCAACAAAAAAATAATAAAATTCCAGACATGGTGTGTTTATAACTTAGTGCTAATTACTTGATGAAAATGTGCCATTCCAGAAGCTGGTATCATTTGATGATGTAGCTGTGGATTTCAGCTGGGAGGAGTGGCAGCATCTGGACAATGCTCAGAGGACCCTGTACAGAGATGTAATGCTGGAGACCTACAGCAACCTGGTGTCCTTAGGTGAGCAAAAGTCACATTCACTTGCAAGGCCAAGTGCCTTGTTATGTTGCAGATACGTGAATGTTTATCAAACTTTCAATACTATTTAAATGAAAGATTCCAGGCCTTGAGAAGTATCATTACTTTCCAAAGAAAACCTAAGGTAATTTTGTACTCATTCTTCAGGATACCTTCAGGATACTTTGACAACAGTTCTAAATTATGTTTCCTCTAATGGAGACGACATTCCAAACTTACACAGTAATTGTAAGTGGATAAACCATCCAGAATAGAATATATATCATTATTGGAAATAGGATCTAGAAATCACTAAACAGTGAGTTTATAATGGAAACCTGGCACTAGGTGCAATGTTTCATGCCTGTAATCTTAAAATATTCAGGAGGAAGAAATCTAAGAATTCTAATTTGAAGCCAGAAATGGCATAAAAATTGCAATGGAACTCTATAACTCCAAGTAACCCCTCAAAAATGTTAGTGGAGTGTCAAGAGTTTGACTTTGTGGTTGAGTGCTTGCCTAGCATGCATGAAGACCTCTGCATGTAAGTGGAGCTGGGACTCAAACTGGTATTTTTCTAGCCTTGAGCAAGAGAGCTAAGTTTATGCCATACAAAATGAATCCAGAGCTGGGGAAAAGTCAACCATGGAGCCAGTGAGAAATGAGAAAAAAAGATTTAATAGATAACTTGTGAGTAGGATGTCTGCGAACTTAAAGCAATGATGACACAGCATAAGCAATAATTCTCTACTGCTTCTAATTTACAGGGCCCTGTGTTCCCAAACCTGTATTAATTAACAAGCTAGAGCACTGTGCAGAACTCTGGATAGGAAATTCCTCTGACAAGAATATCACAGGTGAGTGAATGCACCTTCATATTGATGTTGGAGCCTGAGCCCCATTGGTAAGTTCATGTTGTGGTGTGCTGAGCAATAATATTCTTAGTTAAACTAAATCCTGTGTGGAACCTATGGAATTCTTTGTGAATGAATCAAGAATCATTTTCTTTTCCCAATCCTATGCTTGGTCTCAGGCCCTGAGCATGGTCCTTTAGTTTTCTCAAGGCTAGCTCTCTACTTCTTGAGTCATAGCACCACTTCTGGCTTTTTCTTTGTATGTAGTACCAAGGAACTGAACCAGGTCTTTGTGCATGCTAGCTGAAACCCCCGGCACCAAGAATCATAGGGTGATATGATGAATTCTATGTGGCAGTAGAGTTAAAGTTAGATTTCTCTGTAGAAATCACTGTGAAACAAAATAAAATGAGAACGCCATGAGCCCGTTGCTCATGCCTGTAATCCTAGCTACTTAGGAGGCTGAGATCTGAGGATCAAGGTTCAAAGACTGACCTATCACAAAAACACCTTAGACTCTTCTCTCCAATGAACCAATACAAAATGAGAGGTCGGGTTGAGGCTAAAGACATAGGGCAGTAGCCTTGAGCTGAAGAGCTCAGGAAGAACAGCCAGGTCTAGAATTCAAGTCCCATGACTGCAAAACAATAAAGAAAGAAAGAAAGAAAGAAAGAAAGAAAGAAAGAAAGAAAGAAGAAAGAGGGAAGAAAGAGGGAAGGAAGGAAAGGAAGAAAAAAGAAAGAAAGAATGATATTTCATTTCTTTAAAACTAAGACTACAAATGATTGAGCAAACAAGGAAGAAGTCAGGGCATTATTCTCTGATAAGGATAATATCTTTTTGCTGGTAGGAAGAGACTGGTATTCAGAACCAGACCTTTCCACCAGAAATTGAGCCTGGTAGAGTGCTTGCCTAGCATGCACAAACACACAGGTTTGATTCCTTATTACCACATACATAGAAAAAGCCAGAAGTAATGACTTCATTGGTAGGGTTCTAGTCTTGAGAAAACCCAAGGACAGTGGTTATGTCCTAAGTTCAAACCCAGGAATGGAAGGGAAAAAAACAACAACAAAGTTTCAATCAACATAAGAAAATTAACTAGACAATGAGCTGGGGATTTTCTGGTCTTCCATGGTTCTGAGGGACAGGAGTGTTAGAAAAGGAATTTTTATAAGACTTCAAATGGAAAGAAACAAATTTCAAAATTCCCACAAATACCTAAATTGAGACTTTAGTGAGAAGTTGTAACTGAAGGGATATAGGTGTAAGTCCTTACTCTCAGGAATCATTCTTGCTTGGATCAAAGGCAAACAGACATATAAACCAAACTTGTGGCCGCTGAATCTAGAAAAAATTCGTGTTCCTCACTTAATGGTTAATAAGCACACAGCATTGAAACTGGGTAAGGTAATCCTATCTGCTACTCAGGACCTGAGACTCTTATCTGTAGTTAACTGTAGAAAACAGGAAGTGGGGCTGTAGCTCAAGGATAGGGGTTATAGTCTTCTGCTGAAGTGTTCAGGGACAGGGCCGAGGCCTATGAACTACAAAAAAAAAGAAAAGAAAAGAAAAAAAAGTTTAAAAAGATGCAAAACAGCACAGTATTTAGATTATTTCTCAAAATAAAAGAAAGGCAGATATTCCTCAATGTATAAACAAAACAGTATTTGAAAAAAAAACACCTGCAGGTATTGTATAGGTAGTACTCAGCTTAAAACTGTAGCAATACATAGTTGGGTAATTTCCATAAATATTTCCTGTGATATAAAAAGAGAACTAAAACACAGAAAAACATTATTGGTCATTGTAAATTATCATTTTCTTAATATGTTAGGGAGAAAAGCATATATTTCTCACTAATCAATTTCCACTTTTATATTTTAAAATATCTAACACTTAGGATGGGAAAGTAAAGTCATTACCTTTACAGTAAGGAATATTTGTATCTCATGTATGTTTGTGTCTTTTTTTCTATGACTCATTTTAGATGTCCAGGTAATGGAAAATGTGTTCAAGACCTGCCAGGAAAGTCCACATGAATGTCTTTGTGAAGTAGCAGTTGCAAGTAGTATCGAAGTGGAGGAAAACGTGAGATTAGCAACAACTTTAAATTTGAGCTCTACACATAATCCAGAGCTGATTAGTAATAACGATACCAACTTAGGGGTGAGGACTGAGGAGTTCATTAAGTGTCAGAACATGCTTCTGTCTCCTAAGCCTGATGAGATGCATGCTGCATATAGATCTCGTATGTCTCCTGTTCTTAAAAAATCCATCGGATATTCAGAGCATTTTATTCATGATTGTGACAGTCCAAAAGATCTGCAGTATCATAATTCTGTTCTCCCTGCCCAAGAAATTCTTCAGGGAGGGAGGAAAACTGCTAAGTGTACTGTGTGATGAAAAATATTGTACTTAACACCGACCATCACTACACATCTGAAAATGTACACAGGAGAGACTCCTCATACATGTAGTGAATGTGAGAAATCTTTCAGTAATGAAATACGCCTTACAATACCTCAGAGCAAATATCCTGAGATATGTGATGCGTACACCAAGTGTGAAAATTAATTTCTGAGAAGTCAGACCTGACGCTCCAACCTCGATCTCCAAGAGAAGACAAACCTTATGAATATGAGGAACGTAATAAAATTTCTGCCCAGAATTCAGCTCTCAGCACACATCAGAGATCTCACACAGAAGAGAGATCTTTAATGGGATAAATGTGGGAAGACGTTTAGACTGAAATCATACCTCATTTTGTACCAGAGAAGACACACAGAAGAGAAACCTTATGAATGTAACAAATGTGAAAAGTCTTTCACCCAGAAGATACACCTTCGAGTTCATCAAATAACACACACAGGAGAGAAATCTTATAAGTGTAATGAATGTGGAAAGTCTTTCCAAGGGAAGGGAAAACTTCGTGTTCATCAGAGAATACACACAGGAGTGAAACCTTATGAATGTAACCAATGTGTAAAATCTTTCCGACAGAAATCTTTCCTCAAATTGCATCAAAGAACACACACAGGTGAGAAACCTTATGTGTGCAACAAATGTGGAAAGACCTTCAAGTGGAAGTCATATCTTGATGGGCATAATAGAACACACACAGGAGAGAAAACTTATGTATGTAGTGAATGCGGAAAGTCTTTCAAATGGAAGGTAAAACTCCATGTTCATCAGAGAATATACTCAGGAGAAATACCTTATGAGTGTAATATATGTGGAAAGTCCTTCACACAGAAGCCAAACCTCAACATGCATAAGACAATTCAAACAGGAGAAAAACCTTATGAATGTAACCGATGTGGAATGTCTTTCAAATGGAAGTCTTCCCTCAAATTGCATCAGAGAACACACACAGGAGAGAAACTGTACGAGTGCATCAAATGTGGTAAGACCTTCAGATGGAAGTCACATTACAGGAGGCATAACAGAATTCACACATATTAGAAACCTTAGGAATATAACCAAAGTTGAAAGTCTTTCGTGCAGTATTCACCCTTCAGGAAGTGTAAGAGAGTTCACACATATGAGAAGCCTTAGCAATGTAATAAATAGGAAAGACTTTTTAGTCTGTGGAAGAAAACTCAGCTTGTGTCACAGAACCAACACAAGATAAAACCGTTAATGAATGTAGCAAATGTTCAGTCTTTTCCCCAGAAGGCACAAGTCAAGATTTATCACTAAACACCCACAGGATAGAATCCTATGAATAAAATGAAAGGGAAATTTTTTTGAAGAACTCATAGTTGAGTTTGCATGATACCACACAGACACAGGATAAAAATCGTATGAATATAAGAATATGAAAAATCCATCATGAACGCATGACTAAGTACAAAATGCACATAGGAGAGAAAACTCTTATGAATATTACAAATTTGGAAAGTGTTTGACCTGGAAGGCATACTTCTGTGTTCATCACAAACCTGATTCCCATAGAAGAAAAGAAAACTAATGAATAGAACAAATGTGCAATGACTTTTAATCAGAAGTCAGTCTTCAGTACATTTCAGAACATACACAATAGAGAAATACTGAGTAATGAAAAACATTGAGCTATATACAGAATCTCTGTATATGGGAGCATTAGGGTAAGCCTTCTAAACAAAGTCAACCTTCAGCAAGCATTAAGAGCACTCACAGAAGAAATAATAGCATGTAGGAAAACCTTTGTCAGAAACCTCTAAAAGCTGACTGTGTGGCTTAGTGGTAGAGTGCTAACCTATCAAGGATGAAGGCCTGGGTTAGATTCCTCAATACTACGTGAAAAGAGCAAGCCAGAAGCAGCACTGTGGTTCAAATGGTAGAATGCTAACCTTGAGCAAAATAGCTCAGGCCCTGAGTTCAAGCCTAAGGATGAGAGAGAGAGCGAGAGCGAGAGCGAGAGCGAGAGAGAGAGAGAGAGAGAGAGAGAGAGAGAGAGAGAGAGAGAGAGAGAGAGAGAGAGAGGGAGAGAGAGAGAGAAAGAGAGAGAAACAGGAACTTCTAAATTTTACAGAGATAGAGAAGGAGAGAGAGAAGGAGACAGAAACTAATTTCTAAACTTTACAGTCTTTCTATTTCCTTACAAATTCGTCTATGTCATTCTTTCTGAGAGATGCACAGAATTCCATTGTGTAAAAATACCATATTTGATCTACTCATCAACTGACGGGCATCTGGGTTGGTTCCATACCTTTGCTACAGTAAATAGTGCTGTGATAAATGCTATTCTTCTAGTGAATTTAGTATGTCCTATCTGGACGATTGGCAAGTAGTGTAATTGCTGGATCACAGGGGAGCTCTATGTTTAGTCTTTTTGGGATGCTGCCATAGTGCTTTACATAGTGGTTGAACGAGTTTGCAATCCCACCAGCAGTGTAGTAGTGATCCCTCCTGGCCACATCCCTTCCAGCATACGTTATTATATTTCTGGATCTTGGCCATTCTAACTGGAGTGAGGAGGAAAAGGGAAAGAGGAAGTGAAACTTTCTCTCCTTACAGATGACATGATTCTGTATTTAAAGAACCCTATAGACTCTACTCCAAAGCTGCTTGAGCTGATATAAAACTTTGGTAAGGTAGCAGGGTATAAAATTAACCCTCAATGTCAACTGCCTTCCTATATGCCAACAAATGAGAGGAATGAGGCAAGAATCAGGATAGCAACTCATTTTGCTATCAAAGAAAATAAAATATCTAGGAATTAACTTAGAATGTAAACCACCTTTTTGATGGACCTATAAACCCTGGAAAGGAAATTAACACAGAACTGAGGAAATGCAAAAACCTATGCTCCTGGTTTGGAAGAAGCAATATTGTAAAAATCGCAATCTTGATAAGGACTATCTACAAATTCAGTGCAATATTCATCAATATCCCAATGTCATTCTTTAAAGAAACAGAAGAGGAAATCCAAAATTTCACTTGGAATAATAAAAGACCCCTTATAGTCTGTCTTCTTGCATGATACATAATGTTTAATCTCACCTTCTCCACCAAAATCTCACCTTTCTCATTGAGACATAGGTGGCCCTGTTTACTAGCAGCAAAGGCTCAAACGCGCAGTTTCAGGTGTCACCACTGCATCTGTTACTGGGTAGATCCAACTCTGTCATCGATTCTGAGGTCTGCTCTGGGAGTCTTGGTCACAAGTTGTTCTGTGGCATCTGCTGCCAGCCTGTGCCTATTTGCTTCCTTTTCCTCCAGCAGCCTACAACAGGGAATGAAGTTCAGGCTCTGATGCTCTCCTTCATATGCAGGGCAGGATGAGCCCAACCCTCCCTCATCTTCCTCTTCCAATTTTTGGGAAAAAAATGTGCTGGCTGAAGTCCTCAGATGTGGCGCATGGCTGATCCACACTTTTAATCCAGGCTGGTCAGGAGGCTGAGATCTGAGTATGGAAGTTCCAAGTCACCTAGAACAGGAAAGTCTGATAGATTCTTACTACCAAAAATAAAAACAGCTGGGAATGGAATTTGTGCTCCAGTGGTAAAGGGCTAGTCTTGAGTACAAATGCTTAGTGCCCAGGCCCTGAGTTCAGGCTCCAGCACTGCCAACAACCTCACTTTAGTGAGATTTTAGCTTTATCCATGTAGGCACATCTCACTGGAATCTTTGGTGGTAGAAATAGTCTTCATAATTTTGTCTCAAGGTAAAGGTCCTCCTGGGGTAGTACACAAAAGGTGTCATGGAGAGAGGAGCCCCACTTGCTCCAGGTTTGAAGATGGCATAGGTCAAGCCAGCATGGAGTTGGCACATCAGTCTTTTTCCTAGCACCACCTACCAGTGAATGTCAAATGACATTGATTGTTGTGGGATTGTGTGATTGAAGTGCCCCATTAAGGGCAGTGTTAGCACATCCAAACTTGGATACCAGGAATGCTGAAATCTCAAAGCTAAGATTTCTGTTGGCTACAGAAATGCTGGTGTGTCTGTGATTCACTAAAAGTTCAGGTGCAAATATTCTGAAGCTTGATGCCATGTGTTTATTCCATTTAGTAAAATTATTTTAATGTACTGTATAAGTTAAAACAATTGATAAGAGTCAGGGGTAGTGAAAACATTGTTCTTGAATTCAGGTGTCTGGCAGGGTAATGGGGGGGTGTTGGTGGCTGGGACTATGAAGCTGGAGCTGCTAGTAAACCATGGATCATGTTCCTTTTTGTCTGGGAGAAATGACTCCAAAGATGAAATTTGAATGGTGAGGAAAAGATGATGATGTACTCAGGAAATTTCTCCTAAACAAATGCTCATGTGGAAGTGGGATGGGGGCTGGGCATGTCTGAGGCAGAGCTTAAGGGGGCTTCTCATGGCGTTGAGAACGTTCCTTGCAACTTCAGGCATGCAGCAGGGTGTTTTAGATGAATTGTGAGATGGATGGAATAAGACTGGAGAAAAGATGAATGCTGGGATCCTGCAATGCTCTTGCATGAGTGGCTGGTGGCTCACCTGAAAGAACTAATTATGTCTAAAAAAGAAATCAGGAATTTGTTTTGATTAGATAATACCTGTAATCCGAGGCATATTCAGGATCCTGATCTTAGTATTGTGGTTTAAAACCACCCCAGCAAAGGGAAAAATGCATGAGACTCATACTCCCAGTTTAGCGCAAGAACAAGATTGAGGTAGAGCTGTGGCTCAAGAGCTAGAGTGCTACCTTGAGCAAAGAAAAGCTAAGAAAAAGCTCCAGGTCTTGAGTTCAAGGCCAGGAATGAAAGAAGGAAGGTAAAAAAGGGAAGTATGTGAGGAAGTGAAATATATAAATGAAAGAGAGAAGGAACTAGAAATTTAAAACTAGAGAATATTTAAAAGTCATCAGTCCTTCTAAGAAAAGTGTTGGAGTATGGGTTCTATATGTGGTGAACTGGAAGCCCAGCAGTGACTTGTTAACCAAAGAGTCACCATGATGAGCAAAGGATAGAAATCTTCATGAGCCTCTTAGCGGATGGAGTCACAGAAGAGAACCTCAGCTCCCATCCCATAGTTAGAAGTATATAGAGATGGGGAAGTTGGCATCACCTTGATGTCATTGTGTCCATGGAGACTGGAAGCCATGGCTCTGTGAAAGCACAATGTTCTGGTTACTGAGCTGGGAGGCTGAGGAGAGCCAAGTCCTGGCCATGAAGAAATCAGGGTGGCAGCAGAGCAACTCTGCTGCAGTGTGTGCCTGCTTGGCTGTTCTTATTCTGTGGTGGATCAGGCCGGAGCGGGTAATAGTAACTGTTTTGTGGTCATAAGCCCTTCACCAAGATCTTCCTCTGGGATCCTCATAAGCTACAGGGTGGCTGGTGTTGGGATGTGTGTGGGGTGGAAGTGACAGAGGGATGGACGCATGGCAAGGTGGGTGAAGAGATGAGAGGAATGATGAGAACCCAGTTCACTGGTTTCCAAGGTTAATGGGTGGGAGATTGAGAGGCATGATGGAGGAATGATGGAGGCAGGGGAAGGTGGTGACAGAGTGAGGACATCTGTAGTGCCAGCCTGGCCATCATCTGAAGCCCATAGGCAGCTTCCTGATCCTTCACTTAGTCCTGCTCCTTGTGGACTGAATGTCACCTGTACCCAGAGCTAGGGGTGGGGCAATGTTAGTAGCACCTGGAGAACCATTGGCCTCTACCTCGGTGAGGGGTGGTTATGACTCCCATGCTGGGTGGCCTGAAAGCTATGGAACAGATCTCTCCTTAGCTATCACAGTCAGTGGCTGCTCTCCATCTAGGGTTAGGGCACCTGCTCAGCCATCAGGACACCCCATGCCAGGACAGAGGCCTACAATTCAGATGGCAGCACAGGGGTGAAGATGATTTCACCGTAGCCCTAGGATACAGAAACCTAACAACGTCCTAGTAGATTGAGGTGAAAAATATGTGCAAGATGGCCTGGGTGTTTCATCTATTTGTAGAGTGCTGGGCTACCACACAAAAAGACTCCGGTTTGATTCTGCAGTACCATATACATAGAAAACGCTGGAAGTGGTGCTGTGGATTGGTGGGACAGCTATAGCCTAAAGAAAGCCTAAGAACAATGGTCAGGCTCTGAGGTCAAGTCCCAGGACTAGCAAAAATATGTACAAGAGGAAAATGCAAGCTGAGAAGGCACTGTGAAGCAAAATGTCTTGTGAAGGGTAAGGGGAATAGTGACAGTTAAGTTTGGATCTTACCTAAGAAAGGCTCCTTGAGTCTGAGACCAGGCTACCACTTATGCCTAGTTAATGACTTGGGATTTGAACAAAAATGTGTGCTGTTTACTACATCCATATGTGAGGTGGGAAGGGAGATTCAGCCTCCAGTATGTCTTTGGGGAGGTCTTCTGTGAGCAAGGAGCTTTGGCCATTGGGCCTTGAAAGGTGACCCTACCTCCCTCACAATGGAACAGAATATGGTACCCTGGTAACCAAGACACTGTATGTGACAACCAGCTCAAGCCAGCTCCCTTGGCCTGTGGCTCAGGAACCAGAAAGATGTTGCTGTGCTGTTGCCAAAGGTCAGGAGGCTCAGATCTCAGGCATGAGAGATATGGATGTCTCACTTGAAGAAGTAGATGCTGGATCAGTGCCAAGCCAAAATTCCAGTATATCAGGCATTTCTCTAGGAAAAAAGCCAGGAAACTCCAGGGCAACTCAGATGAGGTATATTGAGAGGAAACCTATTTGAACCCATCATCCTGCCCACAGAATACAACGTTCTTGTGTGCTTTCAAGTGACTCTACTGAGATTAGAGTGTGTCATTTCCAATCTACTCTATTCCAGTTCCTCTGTGTGAAGTGTGGTCCCATTCCTATGTTTGAAATATCCACTGTTTTGCCAACATAGTGTGATGGTAAGTCAGCTCAGACTCTGAATGAGCCTTGTAACCTATGGATCCTGGAGGAAGGCCTGTTGGAGGTGCTGCTGACAAAGCTGATCCCTGCCTACCAGAAAGGTGATCTCTTTTATGTGGGAAACTTTCTGCACAATTTCAAATAGTGGAGGACAATGTAGTAGTTGCTGGAATTTCTCTTGAAAAAGTGAGTGTTCCCCCTCCAAACCCAGGTTTGCTCACCCCTCCTGGCCAAGTCTTGGAATACTTTGCTCCTCTCTGAGCCTGTTTGGTTCACTGGGGTGTTCACAGGGGATCTAAGCATGATACAAGTGCACAAACTACTTTATTATGACTGGGACACCATGACATTTCATTTCCCTCACAAGCTACTGGAGTCTCAACAGTGTGCTTACTGAGAAGTTGGATTTCAGGCATGAGTAAGTGGCTCCCAACTGCAGCCCTCACCTAGGTGACATCCTAGGAAATCCCATTTCCCAGTAAGAAATGAGGTGTCAGTACTAATGGCGGAGGCCTGTGAAATACTGGAGTCCGAGAAAAAGCTGGGGGCTGAATCACTTTTGAGCCATCAGGGAGGGATTGTGATAGCTTTGCCTGTTAGAATCTGAAAGCATTTACATTTTGTTGTGTGGTCCAGTGCTGCCACTTGAAACTGAACCCAGGTCTAAAAGCCATCCCTTTGGTGTTCAAAAATTAGCACTGTACCATTTGAGGCATAGGTCAAGTTCTGGCTTTTTGCTGCCTAATTGAAGACAAGTGCCTTTAGACTTTTACTGACTAGACTGGCTTTCCACTGTGATCTTCAGAGCTCAGCCTGCTGGGTGGCTAAGATTAGATGAATAAGCATTTAGTTCTTTATTTAGAGCATTCACTTATTGATTTATTTAGAGCATTTACTTAGTTAATTTAAGGTGTGTTTACTTTGGACAGATGCATAGAGGCCTCTCTCAGAAGCTTCTGGAAGTGTGGTGTAAAAGTCATCCTGTTCTCGAGTGTCTCTTACCCCCCTCCCAGCACATAAGTGCACATCTCTGCAGGACAGCCACAGCATTAGAGTCCTGCAAGAAAGGGGCTTTTGTAGAAGGCTCAGGATGGAGAGAGAAGGCTCTCACTTTCCTTGTACCGAATGTGCCCACAGCATCATGTGTTCCATCTATAGGATGTGAATGGACTTTTACCCCAGTGATTTCTACGAGTTCAAGAACTGCCAAACCCTGAAACAACTCAAGCTCTATATGAGGCTCCACATGCCGGCTTTGGACCTGCTCTTCTAAACACATACTTTTTGACCAGCTGGAGGAATTTGCGACCAGTAAGGCCAAGAAAAAGTAGAAGTCCTGGTGTGGGTGCCTCAGAGCCTGTGAGTAGGAAGCCCATGTGGTCTAGATATTGGTTGGCCCTTACTTCTACAGAGCTTGGCCAAATGCCCTTTATGGGTGGTGTCAGCCAGGTAATGTCTGTCCTCTGAAAGGACTTGGGAATAAGCACTCATTAGAAAGACCCTACATCTCCTCAGTGTTCAGTCCAAACTCCAGTTCTACAGGTTCCTCCATTAGATCCTCATGGAAGTTGAGTGACACTTCAACTTGCAGAGTCCACTCTGTCCACTCTGTACCTATTTCCATTCTTAAGTTTGGGTCATCGTGGAAGATCTTATCCTGAACTCCGGATGAAAAACGCACCAATGGAGCTGGTGACTGATGGAGACTGAGAATCATCACTGCACTCCAGAAAGCATGGGCCTTCTGTAGAAATTACCAAACAGGTATAGAGTCCTGTGGATATACCTTTTGCTCTGAACCCCATGTGTGACACCGTTGAACCTGCAGATACTATGGAGGAAGAAAAAGAGCAGCCAGATTTCCTTCCGTTTCCTTTCACACTCCACCCAGAGTCAGTCCTTCTGAGTCAGAGTAACACTCCACTTATTGTGCAAGCTGAAGGGGCACACGCTGGGCTCATGGAAAATGTCCCCATGGGAAGCAGCAAGTGTACTCTCAATACTGGATTCATTGGAGGAAAATGAATCCATCCTCACAGAATATCCAGACCCATCCATCTCACTAAAAGAGACTCAATCTCCATTTGACAAACCAGAATCCATCCCCCTCTTAACTCAGGAAGGACATTCTGTTTCTCATGAGGAAGGAGACCCTTCTGAGGACTCTGAAGTAGAATTACTGTCTGAAGGCAACTTGGAGGCCAGTCTGGATTTAGAGCTTCCCTGTCCCCTTGCTAAAAAGACATCTCTTTATCTTTCTCTCATGATTCTTGTCAAGTATTCATTGTATTTACTTTGCTAACTATTAAACTCTCATTGTTAATATTATGGTGTGCAGTTCTTCAGTGCTTATTTTAATGTGTTTTATTTTCCACTTATAATGTGAGACCTCAGACACATAGGTCCTGGGTGGGCCAAAAACCAGACAGGTCTAGTCCCATAGAAGACAACCTTACTGGATATACAGGGAACCATGAAATGCATGGAATCACCAGGAATCCAGGCCAGGCCTCCATGGAAAGACAAGTCAGCTACCAAAGCTTAAGGACAGAGCAGATGCCTGGAAATGTGTTTTGTCAATCGGGAGAAGTGCCAGAGTAACTGTAATATTATGTGGGACTCTGTTCTGTGAGTTTAAGTCTGTTTATATATCCATTGTGCTTTGTACAAATATTTAAGAAAATTAAAACTCCACAATAGCATCAAAAATCTACTTTGGCTTTGAATGTGGCCTAGTTGTAGAGTGCTCGCCTAGTATACAAGAAGACCTTGATTCAATTCCTCGGCACTGCATACACAGAAAAAGCAGATTGGGCACTGTGGCTCAGGTGTCAGAGTGCCACCCTTGAACAAATGTGGCCAAGAACAGTTCCTGGTCCCTCAGTTCAAGTCCCAGGACTAGCCAAACAAGAAATCATACCATTTTCCACACATTTGGAAATAAATCTGTTTTATCTAACCCTACTTCTTTTTTGCCAGTCCAGGCTGTGTGCCACCAAGCCAAATCACTGGCCCCCAACCTTACTATTTTTAATGATTTAATTTTTTTACATAATCATATTTCATGCTGTCTGTATTAATACCATAAACAGTATGCTTAGTGTAATAATGTTAAAGGTAAAACATAAGAAATTAATAACTAAAATTCCTTTTTTATTAGTTTTATAGCATTACCACAATTTTATGAGAAAAATTATCTAGTATGTTTATTTTAGAGTTCAAGTAATCCATTTTGATAAATATATCAACCTACATCATTTATTTGAACACATTTTAAACTATTTTTTTCAGGAATGAAAATACATATATATTTGTTGTAAATGAAATTTATGACTTGGGGCAAGGGAAAGAGAAAAGGGGGAGGGGGTAACAGTGTTTACAAGAAATGTACTCATTACATATGTAACAGCAGTCTCTTTGTATATCACCTTGACAACAAATTTTTTGAAAAGTACAATAAGTTTAAATGTCTACTTTGGGCAGAATTTTTTCTTGCCAGTACTGGGCTTAGACTGAGGACCTGAGCACGATCCTTGTTTTTGTTTTTGTTTATTCTTAAGGCGCAAGTTCTATCACATGTGCCACAGCACCACTTTTATCTTTTTTTATCTATGTTGTGCTGAGGAATTGAACTTGGGTCTTCATTCATGCTCGGCAAGAACTCTTCCACTAGGCTTAACTTATGGCCCCAGTGGGAAGGAAGTTTTCCATAAAATATGTAGGAAATATGTACACTAAGGAAAAGCCATCAAAAATAGGAGAAAAATTATATACTTAGATAACGACATGCCAGTATTATGGCAGATCTCTGTAATTCTAGCTTCAAGAGTGGCCTATTTGGACCGGGAGTTGGCTGGCTGAAGTAAAGTGCTATCCTTGAGCAAGCCCTAGGACAGTGCTCTGGCCATGAGTTGAAGCCATAGGACATGCAAAAAATAATAATTTAATGCCCGTTACTGGTGGCTCACCCTGGTAATCCTAGCTACCCTGGAGGATCGAGGTTCAAAGACGGCCCAGGCACAAAAATCTGTGAGAATCTTATTTCCAAATAATCCAGAAAATTCAAAATGACAATGTGCCTCAAGTGGTAGAGCTCTTGCCTTGAGCTGAAGAGCTTAAGGTATACATCCAGGCCCAGAGTTCAAGCCCCATGAGTGAAAAAAAGAAAAAGAAAAAGAAAGCCCTTATCTAAGGCTGGAGTGCACACTAGTGGTAGTTTGCTTCCCTAGTATGCACAAAGCCCTGTGTTCAATTACTCTGTACCACCTACACCAAAAAAAGCTGGAAATGATCTCATAAGGTTGGGTTCTGTGGATCACAGTTCAAAGCCAGGCCAGACACTAAAGTCCATGAAACTGTTACTTCCACTTAAGCACCAGAAAACTAGAAGTGACACTGTGGCTCAAGGTGTTTAAGGTTGTAGCCTTGAGCTGAAGAGCCCAGGGACACTGCCCAGGTGCACAATTAAAGTCTTACAACCAAAAGAGAAAGAGAAAGAGAGAGAGAGAGAGAGAGAGAGAGAGAGAGAGAGAGAGAGAGAGAGAGAGAGGGAGAGACAGAGACAGAGACAGAGAGACAGAGAGACAGACAGAGAGAGAGACAGAGAGAGAGACAGAGAGAGGCAGAGAGAGAGGCAGAGAGAGAGAGAGAGACAGGCAGACAGACAGAGACAGAGACAGGGAGACAGAGACAGAGACATCAAACAGTCAGGCACTGCTGGCTGAAGCGTGTAATTCTACCTACTATGGAGGCTGAGATTTGAGGATCTTGGTTCAAAGCCCACAGCCAGCCTGGACACATATGTTTGTGAGACTTACATCACCAATTAACTACCAGAAACCAAAAATGGAGCTGTAGAGGAAGAGCTCTAGCCTTGAGCTGAAGAGCTCAGGGACAGTCCAGGCCCAAAGTCCAAGCACCATGACGAATCAATAATAAAAAAAGAAGATAGTTAATAGTAATGATGAATAATTTTGGGCTGGGAGTTTGGCCTAGTGGTAGAGTGCTTGCCTAGCATGCACGAAGACCTGGGTTCAATTCCTCAATACCACATACATAGAAAAATGCTGGAAGTGGTGCTGAGGCTGAAGTGGTAGAGCTCTAGCCTTGGGAAAATATAAGGACAGTGCTCAGTCCCTGAGTTCAAGCCCAGGACTGGCCAAATCAAAAGTAGTAGAGCACTGGCATTGAACTGAAGATCTGACAAACAGCCCAGGCACAGTGTTCAAGCACCGCAAACAACAACAACAAAATCTATGAAATGGCAGTGGTGGTTTTAAGCTAAGCAAAAATAGAGTAGAAACTGGTAAAATACATATTTGTGTGTAAGCAAAATAGCCAGACTTATGCATTACAACAGGATAGAAACTTGAAAAAAAATTTTGTTTTCCATCTCACTAGGTCCTGTCTCTTAATTTATTCAAGTAAGTAAAATGCTGGGTTTTATGATCATTGCTCTGAATATTAGAAAATCATAATATCTCTCATTAACCAACAAAGACCAGGAACTGGGGCTTCCTTTAAATGGCAGAGTATCAGGCAACAGAAGAAAAAATTGAAGTAAGAACTTGAAGTTCTTGATCCAGAACCTGCATAGTAACAGAGCAGCAGCCTGGTGATGGTACCTCACACCTATAATCATAGCTACTCAGGAGGCTAAGATCTGAGAATCAAAGTTTAAAGCCAGCCAAAGTACCCAGTTAACTGCCAGAAAAAACAGAAGTGGCACTGTGGCTCACAGATTAAAGCACTAGCCTTGAGCTGAAGAGCTCAGGGACAGTGCCCAGGCCCAGAGTTCAAGCCCCACAATTGACAAAAATCAAACAAGCAAACAAAACTCACAAAGAAGCCTGCAGACCACAGTGGTTCTGCTGAGTCTCTTCTCTACGGGGATCAGGAAACATTTCACTTTTTCTGTCTCTTCCCATCTCAACATTCATACTAAAATAAGACTGTGTTGAAAGTTTCAATTTATAAAAATGTTTTTCATGAAGCACCCTGAAATATTCATCGCTTATATCTCAATTGAAGATAGGTGATTTGGGGCTGCATTGGTAGAGTGCTAGCCTTGAGCAGAAAAGGTCAGGGATAGAGCTGAAGCACTCAGTTGAAGACCCAGTGCCAACACACTAAAGAAATTATGCACTTTATACATATTTTCTAATTTCTTAATGAATTTTTCAGTCTGTATAAATATAGGGTACATTCCTTGTTACTTAAGTAAGATTGCTCTTTTTTTTCTTTTTGCCAGTCCCAGGGCTTGGACTCAGGGCCTAGACATTTTCATTGGACTCGCTTGCCCAAGGTGAGTGCTCTGCCTCTTGAGACATAGCGCCACTTCTAGCTTTTTTTCTGAGTATGCGGTACCGGTGAATAGAACCTAGATCTTCATGCATTCTAGGTGTGCACTCTACAATTAGGCTACATTCCCAGGCAGTGAGATTCCTCTTACAGTCATTGTATGTTCACAGAATTTGATCTCACACACTGTAGGGCCTTGGTTGGCTTTGACCTGTGATCCTAAGCCCTGAGCATCATAAGTAGCTGAAATTAAGTTGTGAGCCAGCATGATGGCTTCCATTCTTTTTTCTACAAAAATATATGTAGTTATCTAAAATATATCTATAGCTGAAAAAAATGAATCTCTCCCAAACAAATCTTCAAAGAAACAACCATCCTATTAAAAGGTGGGCTAAAGACTTAAAAGAGTATTCTCTGAAGAAAAAATTAAAATGGGCTTTAGACACATGAAGAAATGCTCCATATCTCTAGCAATAAGGGAAATGAAAATCAAAACAACTTTGAGAATCCTCCTGACTCCAGTCAGAATGGCCATTATCAAAAAATCTAATAAGAGATACTGGTGGGGAAGTCACCAGGGGGATCACACCTACACTGTTGGAGTGAGTGTAAACTCGTTCAACCACCAGGGAAAGCAGTGTGGTGGTTCCTCAAATGACTGAACATAGAGCTCCCCTATGATCCAGCAAATCCACTACTTGGCATCTAACCAATTGTCCAGAAAAAAGGACATACTAAAGCCACTAGCACAATGATGCTCATTGCAGCACTATTTACCATAGCAAAGATATGAAACAAACCCAGATGCCACTCAGTAGATGACTGAATCAAGAAGATGTGGTACTTATACACAATGGAATGCTATGCTGCCATCAGAAGGAAAGACATCGCCCCATTTGTAAGCAAATGGAAAGACTTGGAAAAATTCATATTAAGTGAAGCAAGCCAGACCCAAAGAAACATAAGCTCAATGGTTTCCCTCATTTGTAACAATTAGTTCACATCTAGGACTCTCCTAGCAGAGGATTACAATAACTCAAAAACCTAGGTATATA
Source organism: Megascapheus bottae (assembly GCF_031878675.1). NCBI lineage: Eukaryota > Metazoa > Chordata > Mammalia > Rodentia > Geomyidae > Megascapheus > Megascapheus bottae. The sequence goes on from NW_028327283.1 coordinate 457,004, forward strand.
AGGTCATATAAGATGAGACTAAATGAAAGGATCTCTAGGATATGGGAACAAGAGCTATATCTTGTGTCATCGTTGCTCTTAATCTTGTGTGATTTTTGTCCATAAACTACTATGTTATTTCTCATCTCTTGTTTTGCCCTTTGGTTAATGTCAGATTGTTATTGTATCTGATTTTTTCCCTGGCATATTGTATATATGTTTATTTGTTTATGTCAAATAGGAAAGGGAAGGGGGGAAACAAGATGATTGGGAAGGGGAGGGGAGAGGGAACTGGGGACAAAAACATGTGGAGTGGAATAAATGTGTGAGAAGTAATGCAGTCCACTACCTGTAAATGTAATCGTAACCCCTCTATTCATTACCCTGAAAATAAAAAAGAGACTATAAAAATATCTGTAGAAAATGAGGCTGGATGATGGAAACAACCAGATGCCCTACTACAAAAAATGTGATACACACACACACACACACACACACACACACACACACACACACACACTGGAATGATACATAGCCAACCGACAAGATAAAGTAATGGCATTCTCGGGGAAGTGGATGAAAAGGAAAAAAATCATATTAAGTGAAGTAAGCCAAACTCAAAGGAACATAGGCCCAAGAGTCTCCCTCATTTGTCAAATTCAGTAGAAACCTTGGGCTCTGTTACCAGAGATTTATAATAGAACAAAATCTAGAGACATCGTGACAAATAGTATGACACTAAATGTAAGGACCTCCAAGATAAAGACACAAAACTCATATAATGAGTGATTGTTTTCCTTAATGAACTATGTGATGTCTTATCTCTTTTGCTATCCCTTGGTTATATCATATTGTTACAATATTTCACCTTGTTTTCTGATATATTTCATATGTGCCTAATTGGTTATTTGAAATTGGATAAGGAAGGGGGGAAATGAGCATGAGTGGGGGTAGGGGAAGGGAAATGGGGAGCATATCATTACATGGGGTATCAAAGTTTGAGAAGTATTGCACCTTCTATCTGGTGAATATAATGTAACCCTTCTGTAAATTAAAATAAATATAAATACATAAAAGAAGATCTGCACAGAAAAAAATAATAATGGCATTTTTGGGGTAGTGGATGAAATTAGAGTGAATCCTGTTGAGTGAGATAAGTCAAGACCAAAGAACAAAAGGTACATGGTATCCTTAATATATGGATATTAGTTTCAAACAGTAGTAGAGCGATGATTGAATAGTTGATACCCAAAGTTCTGGACATAATTTTGGAGATATAAACATAACTACATAGACATAAAAATCTAGGATAGACTATACACTCTATAGACATGTGTTTTATTATAGATTAATCTGTAACTATGACATACAAAGACTCAGCTTAATTTTTACTATATTCTAAAATCTATGTGCCAGTGATTGTATAGCGATTCCCTTCTTGAATACTTGTTGGTTAAACATGACATTTGAAATATGATGTAAAATTCAATGTTAATAATTTTTTTTAAAAAAAGAGGCTAGAGGTAAATACCACTAATGTACTTGCTGTAAGTGGTACAGAAATTTTCTTAATGAATCAAGGGGTTTTATTACATCTTTATGCAATTATTTTAGTTCTGAGTGTTCTACACTCAATGATACTTCTGGAAAGATGATATAGCTGACTGTGTAGATGGTATGAAGACATACTGGCCTAAACTTAGAATAAAGCATTGGTAAGTGGCTGTTAGCTGTCCAAATTCTACTGGAGTATCTGGAATGAATTTATTAAGCACAATGCAGGCTCTTAGTCAGATCAGGATCAAGATTATGTGGTTCCTTCAGATGAATGAGGAAAGATCAGAAAAATCTACTAAGATATCCAGATATACTTTTGAAACTAAGGTATCTGGACTCCTTTTTTTTTCTTTCTTGGTGGGGAGCTTGAACTTTGGACCTGGGCAAGGTCTCTTAGTTCTTTTTCCTCAAGGCTAATGCTGTACCAGTTTTAGCCACAACTCCACTCAGTTTTTGGGTGGATAAGTGGAGAGAAGAATCTTACAGTTTTTTTGTTTTCATTTTTTTGCTTGCAAAGGCTTTGAATCACCTTCTCCCTGGCTAGTAGAATGACAATTATGACCCTCCAGCGCCTGGCTAGTGATTTTTTGAAAATTGGACTTTCTTCCAAATCACGTAACTGGTACCTAGCAAAGTTTTGAAGCCTGACTTAAATGTGACAGATTTTTGTCACTTGGAGACACTCTGTGCTGAACGTTAGAAATCTACCAGCTGAGTCACAGTGGCACTTCCAGTTTTTGTTTATGTGGTGCTGAGGAACGGAATCCAGGGTTTCATACATGCTAGGCAAGCTTCATTTTCAGCCCAAGGTTTTATGTTTTGTTTTTTCAGTGTTGTTGCTTCTAAGGTACTGTATGATGTTCTTTCATTTTCTTTGCTTTTTACCTCTTTTCTTCTTTTTCCCTTTAGTTTTATTCTCTGTAGTCACTGTGTTGAATTCGGGTACCCTGTGTCTTGTACATAGGTTTATGTGATTTGGGGAATGGAGAGGGTATAATAAAATGGTAAAAAAAAAACAAAGGAAAAAGGGTGAACCAATTGAACAGTGATACTTGGAAGACACTAAACGGAAATGAACTGAACAATCTGGGTGGAGAGGGGGCTGAGGGTAGGAAAACGGAGAAAAATGAGGGAGGGGATAACAATTTTCTTAAGAAATGTGTTCATTACTTATGTAACCGTATGCCAACTATATATTGACTTAACAAAAAATTAACTTAAAAAATAATTTAGCCGGGTATGGTGGCTCACACTTGTAAATGTAGCTACTCAAGAGGCTGGGATCCAAGGATAGCAGTTCAAAGTCAGCCTGGGCACTGAAGTCCATGTGACTCTTATCTCCAATTAACCACCAGAAACCCAGAAGTGGCCCTATGGCTCAAGGGATAGGGCAGTAGTCTTGAGCTGAAAAGCTCAGTGACAAGACCCAGGTGCAGAATTGCAGTCCCATGACTTGAATGATGAATGATACTAGCCAGGCTCTGTGCGCTCACACTTGGAATCCTATCTACACAGAATCAGGTTTGAATCCAGCCCAAACAAATTGCATGATATTCTGAATTACAGTTCATTACCAAAAATCTGGAGGTGGAGCTGTGGATCAAGTGGTAGAACACTAGCCTGAAGCAAAAAAAAATTTAAGGACAGTTCCCAGGCCCTGGGTTCAAGTCCCAAGACTTGCATAAAACAAACAAAATGTGACGCTGAGTCCTCCATCATTTGGTGTTATAGTTCAATATTCTTGATATGCGTCTTAGAAATTAAGTCCCTAGCAAATACTCTCCCCTGAAATTCTGCTTCATAGCTGATTCATAGAATTTCAGCATCATTACTATCACGTTCCCGTTAGCATAGCAGTCTACTATTGAAAATTTGAACAAAACTTTTTAGTAATCCTAATAAATCTGTGTATCATCTGCACACACATCAAATCAGCAGCAGCTATGATCTACTATTATCTAAATGTCGTTAATCCCTCCTTGAGTTAATGAGCCTTAAAGAGTAAAACATATGAAATAGTTATGAAACTAACAGTCACCATTTTTCTACCTAATATTGTAATATAAATTTATAAATGCAAGGACTATTCTGAAGTGTGCAGAAGATAGCTTCTAATTATAATATTCTCATGAAGTATAGTTTTTAAGAAACATGTTGCTTTCTTTGGGAAAGCAAAGGCAAGGAAAAATGATATAAGTAAGTTCCCTATTTATCAGAAGGAAAATACTATTGGGTTTAGATCAACTTCATTCATTCCGTCCTGATGAAACAAATATTTGCAATTCCTGAGGCCAATCACTTCATTGTGATGCACAATCAGCCAGCTTAGATCAATCTTCCAAAAAAGGAAAGGAACAAATGAGAAGCAATTAAGGTTTCCAAAATGAACCAGGTGGTGGTGGCAGCTCACACTTGTAATTCTATCTACTCAAGGCCTGAAATCCAAGGATCTGGATTAAGTCTGTCTGGGATGAAAATATTCCTGTCTGAAACATCATCTCTGTTATCACAGCCCAGCTGATACACTCTGCTCAACAGGTTCCAAACACCAAAGTACATCTCCTATCTGAAATACTAGCAAACGTACTCACACAATATTTCCTCTTTGGGAGATAGTTGAAACATGTACCAGAAACATTTCCCTGGCTTCAGAGTGGAAGTGGAAAGATATACTCACTGGAAGCCCATCTAGTAAATTACAGTCAATCATCTTTCCTCACATCTTGTTAGTTAAATTGAACAATGAGTGTTTGGATCAGAAGCGATGTGTATAAGTATACACGTTGTAAAAGTACTGTAATCATAGCTACTCAAGATAAGCTGAGACCTGAGGATTCCAGGTCAAAATCAGCCACTCAATAAATTCCATAAGATTTTTACCTCTAATTAACCAGCAAAAAACAGAGTGTTGAATTGTGCTTAAAATGCCACAGGCCTAAGCTTTGCATAAAAGGGGTAAGGGGTAGCATTCAGGATGCCCACTCTCTCCACTCCTTTTTAACATCCTACTAGAATTCCTAGGCAGTGCAAAAATAAGACAGGTGGGGTGGGGTTTTGGAGAGAAATGGGTACCAAGACATGTGAAAGGGTATCAATGTATGTGAATTAATGCACATTCTATCTGGCAAATATCATCTAACCCTGTTACTAATTACAATAAAAAATGGTTTGGCAATGATCTAGCATGTACATCTTCGAGTAAGACAGCCACAACTTCCATGCCTGAGACTCGAGTTTCCTGACCTTTGGCAACAGCACAGCAACATCTTTCTTCCTCCTGAGCCACAGGACAAGTGAGCTGGCTTGACCTGGTTGTTAGTTACAGTGGCTTGGTTACCAGGGTTCCATATTCTGTTCCATTGTGAGGGAGGCAGGGTCACCTTTAAGGGCCCAATGACCAAAGATCCTTGCTCACAGAAGACCTCACCAAAGACATATTGGAGGCTGAATCTCTCCTCCAATCTCACAATATACATGTGGATGTAGTAAACAGCACATCTTATTTTGTCCAATCCCTATGTCTTCCATTAGGCCCAACTACCAGTCTGGTCTCAGGCTCAAGGAGCCTTTCTTAGGTAAGATCCAAACTTAAGGGTCAATATTGCCCTCATCCTTTACAAAACATTTGCTTCACAGTGCCTTCTCTGCCTGCATTTTGCCCCTGGTAAAATTTTTTTTGTTTTTGCTAGTCTTGGGACTTGACCTCCATCCCATGGTCCACTGTGAGGCCACTGGTTGGGCTAAGAGCTAGTCGTGCAGCAATACATAAGTTTTATTCTAATACTTTCCAAACTTTGTACTCAAATATGCTACCTACTTACCAACTTAGGTCAGTTCTCCTTATGCTATACCTTTTCTTCATTACTACAATATTCTTACACTCCTACATTAATCCTCTTGTACCTCCCCTGACCTCTCTCATTCTTTTTTTCTATTTCTGGACCTCTTCTCGTCTTTCAACGCTTATACTGCATGGATCTACACTTGATGGCTGTTGAGCAATATTGTATATGTAGGTGGTTAATTATTCTCTAGGCTCAGAGGGACTTAAAGACAATAGAGATTGGATTGAGAGGCTTATTGTTTTGGGTATAAATCGCTTATCAGTGGTTGTATTAGACTGGTCTGTAAGTGCACAAAAAGAAAGAGTGATAATACCAATCAAAACCTGTGAACATCTAGTGTCTGCCAGCTACAGAGGTCTAGGTTGGTTATATCTGAAAAACTATAATCGTATTTAGTAGTAATCTTGCTCCCATTTTCAAATGGGCAGAACAAGAAACTCAAGAAAAATGTCAAATCAAGAAACAACATCTCCCACCCAATGTAAACAGACAGTGGAATAGTCACTGGCACACCTAGAGGAGAGTCTTCCAAGTGCTACACAAATGCAATTGATAAACATCATTAATGAAAAATGTGAAAATATACAGAAGAGATAATGGAGGAAGCCATAGCTGAACAAGAGGAAAGCATAAACAAGGTGATAAGTGAAAAAGAAGAAGCCATAAAGGAGGCCATAATAAAGCTTTTTCAAAGAGAGATGGATGAATTCATAGAATCCACAAATAAAAACGTGACCAATCTCTAGCAAATGTCCAAAGAAAATAAATCTACTGAGCTAACCACTCAAAAGGAAATCAAGGAGATAAAGAAATCCATACATGATCTAAAACAAGAAATGAAAGGCATCAAAAGTGAGCAATTAGAAGCAAGGGAGATGAAAAATACAATAGATAGTTTTGATAGCAGGTTAGACAATGCAGAGGAGAGAATTTCCGGGGCTGAAGATAATTTAGGTATTATAGAGAAAGAACAGAAAATGAGTCAACCCAAATCTAGGAAATATGAGAGAGCACTTCAGGAGGTCCAAGATACAATTAGGAAGCCTAATTTAAGGCTAGTTGGTATTGAGGAAGGCGTGGAGAAAGAGGTCAATGGTATTGGAAATATACTTCAGGGAATCATCTCAGAGAATTTCCCAAATATCCAGAAGGGCAGGCCCATCCACATACGAGAAGCTTTTAGAACCCCAAACAGACCTGACCAGAAAGAACATCCCACCGCCACATTGTGATACGAACTGGATCAATAGAAACGAAAGAAAAGATCCTAAAGGCAGCCAGGGAAAAGGAATCAGTAACCTATTAAGGCAAACCAATCAGAATAACCCCAGATTTCTCAGCAGAGACCATGCAAGCACGAAGTGACTGGAAGCATATATGTCATGCCCTTAAATCAAATAACTACCAACCAAGAATACCAGCTGAGCGCTCATTCATAACTGAGGGAACAATAAAAACATTCCATTGCAGGGAAAAGCTGCAACAATATGTCGAAACCAAACCAACACTACAGAGAATTCTCAACGATGGTCTATACATACAAAAAACAAAATAAATGCATTATAGGGAAAGAAATGGCACCTAAACAGCATACCATCTAAGGACCACAAGAACTGTCAAGACACAGGCCCTACTAAAAGCTTTTAAAAATGGTAGGAACTAATAAATATCTCTCAATCCTAACTCTCAATATCAATGGACTTAACTCTCCAATTAAACGGCATAGGCTGTCTAGTTGGATCAAAAAGCAAGAGCCATCGTTCTGCTGTCTTCAAGAGACAAATCTTACCCCAAAACAATCATCTTTTGAAAGTGAGAGGTTGGAATAAACTCTATCAATCTAACTGCCCCCATAAACAGGGTGGAGTTGCTATCCTCATATCAGATACAATAGACTTCAAACTAAAATTAGTAAGAAAAGACAAAGAAGGTTACAACATACTACTAAAGGGATCTTTCCTCCAGGAAGGCATAACGATCTTAAATATTTACACACCCAATCCCGGAGCTCCGAACTTCATTAAGCAAACTTTACTTACACTGAAACCATACATAGATTGAAATACAGTGATTGTTGGTGAGTTTAGCACACCACTCTCACCTATGGACAGATCAACAAGGCAAAACCTCAAAAGAGAAACCTTAGAACTGAACAACTATATAGTCCGACTAGATGTAACAGACATCTGCAGAATATTCCACCAGTAACAACACAATATACGTTTTTCTCAGCAGCACATGGAACATTTTCCAAAATAGACCACATCTTGGGCCATAAAGCAAACCTGGACAGATTCAGAAACACTGAAATTATTCCATGCACACTCTCAGACCATAAAGACATCAAATTGGAGCTGAACACACATCTCCACCAACGATTACCCTGTAACTCATGGAGACTGAACAACACATTGTTGAATCAAAAACAATGGGTAATCGAAGAGATCAGAACAGATATCCAACTGTTTATGAAATTTAACAATAAGGAGCACACAAATATCAACCCCTTAGGGACACATCAAAGGCAGTACTCAGAGGAAAATTTATAGCGCTGAGTGCCTACAACAGCAAGTTGGAAAAATGGCAAACCAACTAGTTAATGTCTCACCTTAACCTCCTGGAAAAAGAGCAACAAACCAACCCTAAACCCATTAGGAGAAAGCAAATTATTAAAAGCAAAGCAGAATTAAATGATTTGGAATAAAAAAAACTATAGAAAGCATCAACAAAACAAGGAGTTGGTTCTTTGAAAGAATTAACAAAATTGACAAGCCCTTAGCAAATCTTACCAAAAAAAGAAGAGAGCATATCGAAATAAACAAAATCGCAGATGAAAATGGTAATATCACGACAGAAATTACCAAGATCCAGAATATCATGAGGGAATACTTCTCAAACCTTTACGCCAACAAATTTGAGAATCTAGAAGAAATGGATGAATTCCTAGACAATATTAACATACCCACACTGAACCAAGAAGAGCTAACCCAACTCAACAGGCCTATTTCAAGCTGTGAAATAGAAATAGAAATTAGACAACTTCCACTTAAAAAGAGCCCTGGGCCAGATGGATTCACAGCTGAATTCTATATGGTCTTCAAAGCAGAGCTCACACCAATACTCCTCAAGCTCTTCAACGAAATTGAAAATGAAGGTTCTTTACCAAACTCATTCTGTGAAGCCAGTATATCCCTCATCCCCAAACCAGACAGAGATTCATCAAAGAAAGAGATCTATAGACCCATTTCTTTGATGAACTTTGATGCAAAACTTCTCAACAAAATACTGTCCAACCGTCTACAACAACTCATCAAAAAAATTATACACTATGATCAAACTGGATTCATCACAGGGAGGCAAAGCTGGTTCAATATACACAAATCAATTAATATAATTCAACACATCAACAGGAGCATGGATAAAATCACATGATTGTCTCAATAGATGCGGAAAAGGCATTTCACAAGATCCAAAACCCCTTTATGTTAAAAGATGTGGAGAAACTAGGAATCCATGGAACATTTCTCAATGTAATAAAGGCTGTGTATGAGAAACCCACTGCTTGTATTATACTTAATGGTGAAAATCTAAAGCCATTCCCTCTAAAATCAGGAACGAGACAAGGATGCACACTCTCTCCACTCCTTTTTGACATAGTACTAGAATTCCTAGGCAGTGCAATAAGGCAAGAAGCAAGCATAAAGAGGATCCAAGTAGGGAAAGAGGAAATAAAACTATCCCTCTTTGCAGATGACATGATTCTGTATTTAAAGAATCCTATAGACTCTACTGCCAAGTTCCTTGAGCTGATTCAAAGCTTTGGAAGGGTAGCAGGCCATAAAATCAACCCTCACAAATCAACTGACTTATTTTACGCCAACACTGAGAGGAACGAGGCAATAATCAGGAAAGAAAATCCTTTCACAATGGCCTCAAAGAAAATAAAGTACCTAGGAATTAGCTTAACTAAGAATGTAAAGGACCGTTTAGATGAAAACTTTAAAACCATAAAAAAGGAAATTAAAGCAGAACTAAGGAAATGGAAAAACCTCCCATGCCCCTGGATTGGAAGAATCAACATTGTGAAAATGACAATCTTGCCAAGGGCTATCTACAAATTCAATGCAATACCCATCAACATCCCAATGTCATTCTTTAAAGAAATAGAAGTGGCAATTCAAAATTCCATATGGAATAATAAAAGACCCCGTATAGCAAAAACACTTCTTAGCAGAAAGAACAGCGCTGGAGGAATTTCAATTCCAAACTTAAGACTCTATTACAGAGCTATAATTCTCAAAACAGTTTGGTACTGGCACAAGAACAGGCCTGAAGTCCAATGGAGTAGAACTGCGGACCCAGACATTAAACCACAGACCTATGGCCACCTAATCTTTGACCAGGGAGCCAAAAAAATAGAATGGAAGAAAGATAGCCTCTTCAACAAGTTGTGCTGGCAGAACTGGTTAAACACCTGCAGAAAACTAAAGTTGGATCCTACTTTGTCACCTTGCACTAGAATTAACTCCAAATGGATCAAAGACCTGGAGGTAAAAGCTGACACACTGAAAAGTTTACAGGAAGGAATAGGAGATACACTAGGCCTCCTTGGCACAGGTCGAAACTTTCTTTATAAGGACCAAGAATCACAACAATTCAGAGAAAGGCTGGATAAGTGGGACTGCATTAAACTGCAGAGCTTTTGTTTGGCAACGGATATAGCTAGTAAACTAATCAGGAAGCCTACAGAGTAGGAGAAGATCTTCACCAACCAAACAACGGACAAAGGCCTCATATCTAAAATATATCAACAACTCAAAAAATTGAATCACTCCAAAACTAACCTCCAAAGTAACACCCATCCCATCAAAAATGGGCCAAAGACTTAAAGAGAGTCTTCTCTGAAGAAGAAACAAAAATGGCCTATAGACATATGAAGAAATGCTCCACATCTCTGGTCATAAAAGAAATGCAAATCAAAACAACTCTAAGATTCCACCTCACTCCAGTTAGAATGGCCAGGATCAGGAAAACGAATGACAACAGATGCTGGAGGGGATGTGGCCAGGAGGGATCACTACTACACTGTTGGTGGGAGTGCAAACTCGTTCAACCACTATGGAAAGCAATGTGGCAGTGCCTCCAAAGGCTAAACATAGAACTCCCCTATGACCCAGCAATTCCACTACTTGGCATTTACCCAAGAATCCAGAAACAAAGGCATACTACACCCACTAGCACAACAATGTTCATTGCAGCACTATTCACCATAGCAAAGATATGGAACCAACCCAGATGTCCCTCAGTTGATGAGTGGATCAACAAGTTGTGGTATTTGTACACAATGGAATTCTATGCTGCTGTCAGAAAGAATGACATCGCCCCATTTGTTAGGAAATGGAAAGACTTAGAACAAATCATATTAAGTGAAGTAAGCCAGACTCAAAGGAACTTAGGCTCAGTGGTTTCCCTCATTCATCATAATCAGTAGAAACCTTGGGCTCTACTAGCAGAGATTGTCAATAGAACAAAAGGACATATATAAGGCCATATAATGTGAAGCTAATTGAAAGGACCTCCAGGATATTGACACAAAAGCCATATAATGAATGATTGTTGTCCTTAATGTACTATGTTGTCTCTCATCTCGTTTGCTGTCCCTTGGTTATCCCATATTGGTATAGTATCTCACTTTATCTTATATATTGAATTTAGTTGTATTTGGATATTTGAAATTTGATAGGGAAGGGGGGAAAACCAAGACGGGTGGGAGGTGTGGGGTTGGAGGGAAATGGGTACCAAGACATGTGAAAGGGTATCAATGTATGTGAATTAATGCACCTTCTATCTGGCAAATATCATCTAACCCTGTTACTAATTACAATAAAAAATGGAAAAAAAGAAAGTTGTAGTGTGTGGGGAGGATGATGGGGTCAAATACATTTCTTCTTAGAAATATATCTCATCTGGTTGCCCTGGATTTTCCTGGCCTTCTTCTTAGAGAAAGTTCTGTTATACTAGATTTGTGGCTTGGCAATGATCTAGCATGTACATCTTCGAGTAAGACATCCACAACTTCCATGCCTGAGACTCGAGTTTCCTGACCTTTGGCACCAGCACAGCAACATCTTTCTTCCTCCTGAACCACAGGCCAAGTGAGCTGGCTTGAGCTGGTTGTTAGTTACAGTGGCTTGGTTACCAGGGTTCCATATTCTGTTCCATTGTGAGGGAGGCAGGGTCACCTTTCAGGGCCCAATGACCAAAGATGCTTGCTCACAGAAGACCTCACCAAAGACATACTGGAGGCTGAATCTCTCCTCCAATCTCACAATATACATGTGCATGTAGTAAACACCACACCTTATTTTTCCATTCCCAATGTCTTCCACTAGGCCCAACTACCAGTCTGGTCTCAGGCTCAAGGAGCCTTTCTTAGGTAAGATCCAAACTTAAAGGTCGATATTGCCCTCATCCTTTACAAAACATTTGTTTCACAGTGCCTTCTCTGCCTGCATTTTGCCCCTTGTCGATTTTTTTTTGTTTTTGCTAGTCTTGGGACTTGACCTCAGATTGTGAACATTGTTCATGGGCTTTCTTTAGGCTTTAGCTGTCCCACCGAGCCACAGCACCACTTGCAGCGTTTTCTATGTATGTGGTAATGAGGAATCGAACCTGAGGCTTTTTGCGTGGTAGCCAAGGACTCTACCACGAGGTCAAACACACAGGGCATCTTGCACATATTTTTGACGTCAATCTACTAGGATATTATTAGGTTTCTGTATCCTAATCTATTTTATCCTGAAGATTAGCTTTGCTGTCAAGTGTAAAAAATGCAAGAGGGAAAAACACAGAAGAATTAGTGAAATTAAAAAAAAGCATTAGACACAGTTAAGTGTTCTTTCTTTGTAGGAGAAAAGATATTTGGATATGATGATGATGACTTTATAATTACCAATCAGGGTTGAGAGTTTGGCATAGTGGTAGAGTGCTTGCCTAGCATCCATGAAGATCTGGGCTTGATTGCTCAGTATCACATAGATAGAAAATCTAGATGTGGCACTGTGGCTCAAGTGGCAGAGGGCTAGACTTGAGAAAACCCCAGGACAGTGCTCAGGCCCTGAATTCAAGCCCCAAGACTGGCAGAAAGATAAAAGAAAATAAAAATGCTTTTCATGAGCTAATTGACTCACAGCATTTGCTTCTGAAATCTTCGTTTCTGCATCTTGTGAAATACCCCTTTCCCTCAACGTAGACAAGAAAAACAGATCCATCCCATGGTCCACTGTGAGGCCACTGGTTGGGCTAAGAGCTAGTCGTGCAGCAACACATAAGTTTTATTCTAATACTTTCCAAACTTTGTACTCAAATATGCTACCTACTTACCAACTTAGGTCAGTTATCCTTATGCTATACCTTTTCTTCATGACTACAATATTCTTACACTAGTACGTTAATCCTCTTGTACCTCCCCTGACCTCTCTCATTCTTTTTTTCTATCTCTGGACCGCTGCTCGTCTTTCCACCCTTATACTGCACGGATCTACACTTGATGGCTGTTGAGCAATATTGTATATGTAGGTGGTTAATTATTCTCTAGGCTCAGAGGGACTTAAAGACAATAGAGATTGGATTGAAAGGCTTATTGTTTTGGGTATAAATCGCTTATCAGTGGTTGTATTAGACTGGTCTGTAAGTGCACAAAAAGAAAGAGTGATAATACCAATCAAAACTTGTGAACATCTAGTGTCTGCCAGCTACAGAGGTCTAGGTTGGTTATATCAGAAAAACTATAATCGTATTTAGTAATAATCTTGCTCCCATTTTCAAATGGACAGAACAAGAAACTCAAGAAAAATGTCAAATCAAGAGACAACATCCCCCACCCAATGTAAATAGACAATGGAACAGTCACTGGCAAACCTAGAGGAGAGTCTTCCAAGTGCTACACAAATGCAATTGATAAACATCCTTAATGGAAAATGTGAAAATATAAAGAAAGAGATATTGGAGGAAGCCATACCTGAACAAAAGGAAAGCAAAAACAAGGTGATAAGTAAAAAAGACGAAGCCATAAAGGAGGCCATAATAAAGGTTTTTCAAAGAAAGATTGCCGGGGCCAACCGGCAGCAAACCAGGGTTCGCAGATTGGGGTTCCTGAAATAGGGGGCAAGGACTAGGAAAAATTAGAAGAGAGACAAACAGATGGGGTTCAGGAGGGCTACAGCCCAAATCAGGAGCCACAGCTTAAGAAGCCTGTCGCCCAAGACCTTAGCCCAGTTTATTTCCAGTTCACAATCTTAAATACACATCTTTAAACTAGGGAACTGCCAGGGGCTACATTTGTACAAACAGTATGGAGTCTGAAATAGGTTGAATGAGAAGCTATCAAGTCCCAAACAGGTTAAATGAGAAGCTATTGACACAGCCCAAAATCATGATAAGAGCTTACTTCCTTGTGTACTCAATTGTGCCGGTCCAAGGTCACTGACCCCACAGTCAGTCCCCAACATCTCCCCCGTCTTTATTTTAAAAGAAACACAAGTGCAATTTTTTTACTCTTTTCTATACCCCTAATTTATCCTGTCACATTTTCCAACAATGACTTTGGTCCCTTGGTCTGAAGGGGATTGATGGGCGGAGATTCAACTTCTGTGACTTCTTCAAGCTGACTCAGGGGTGTTGTCTCTGTGCTTGACGAGGGACCTTAAGAAGCCTAGCCTGTTTTAACAATGGGTTGCAAGGATTAGATATTAGGAACAATAATTTACTCCAAACTAGAGATCATATTTGGCATTTAACAACTGCACAAACCATCTTTGGCTACAATAGTGTAGCTTACATAGCACCCATTTGCAAAGGCTTTTTCTTGATTGTCTGGGGAACTAAATTTCTGCAACCTTAAACAATGCTTTAGTTGTCAGATCCACAAAATTTCCTGAATTTGTGGCTGGAGTCAAATCAAACTTTACTCAGAACTTTAAACTACCACTATCACAGATGATTGACAAGTTCCTGCCCAGTTATGGAAGGCACGGGCATTAGTAAGGCATGCTTACAAACTATTCTATGACCTCCCGGCTCTGATTAATATTGAATGGCCAAGCACGAGTGACTCTAGGATCTGACACCATCTCTGCCATCACCGCAGAGGCTTTCTGCATCTGGATACTTCATAGTCCCAGTAGTGTCTCTCCACACAGGGATAAACATCCCATGGGCATTTCACTTGCTTGGTTGCTGGACTTGAACTCGGGGTCTGGGTACTGTCCCTCAGCTCTCCAGCTCAAGGCTAGCACTCTGCCACTTTGAGCTCCAAAGCAACTCTGCCTCAATTAGCACTCTGCTGCCAGATTAGACACCACAGTCTCACAGGGACTTTGCTTTGCCCGGGGTTGGCTCAGAACTGCAGTATTCAGATCAGTGAGTCCTACAAAAGGCCATGTTACTCCAATTAAAGGAACAAGGTGGTCAACACAGAAATAGTCTCTAAGCACGAGCTTACCTAGAACCTGGTAAAAGCCAAAGTTACATCTGAATAAGGATTGCTGTACTTCTCCATGGGCTAGCTGGAAGTTATTTTGGTAGTCCTGATTTTCCCCTTTTCTCTTTCTAAAAACATTTAAGACAACTTCACTTTCAAATATTATACAGAAACCCAATTCTAATGTTCTTTAAAACGTTTACACTTTTTAAACTTAAACACTTAACATTTTAGTCTTCATTTGCATTTGAAAAACCTTTAAGGGCTCAAGGCATTCCCTTTTCTCCAGGTCTCCTTGGGCTCAAGGAACGCCCTTTGCCTTCAGGCCTCCTTTTAGAAGCAATCCAGTAACATGAAACCGAATCATACAGAGATAAACTTTTAAACATTCCTTTAAAATACTAATCACATTATTCACATTTTACCATTAGATTTCTAGTGTCAGTTTGCAAGAAAAGACAGACAGACAAAGTTTCTGACGTTAATGAACAATTTTACATTTAAATCTCTAATACAAGTCTCCAAATTTTAACTTAAGGTAGTAAATCCCAAATTCCCTAATACCTCTGTGCTAAACAGGATACAATGTTTACAGTGTAAACAGCTGTATGCCTTGCAATAAAATGCAGAATTCAGGATCTAGAAAAATATTTACCAGTTTTTCTTTAAGACAATGCAATAATCCTTTGAGGCATAGTAAACATTCAATCCTAATATTTTTGTTGAAGTTTTAAGCTTAGATTTACCCAATTGTCTTTAAGTATAAATTTATCCATTGTTTTATACAGCATGCTGACAATTTAACCCTGAACATGTTCACTCACTCATTCACACACATTCATACTCAAAGATCATAAAGCGCGCAAAATTAATATCGGCCGTTCAATTTCCGGAAGTTTGTGTCAAGAGAGTTTTGCCAATTTTACTCTTACAGATGAGAACCAAGTTCAAAACAAAACTTTTTGCAAGGCAACTTAGCTGGAATTTATTTTTCCAGGGCTTGTTACAACTGCAGACATGGGGGAGCGGCCATGCTAGGCCCAGAAATGTTCAAAAAAATAACAAGGATGTGTGCTTGAGTATGCACAGAAAACCCATAAGGATCCATAATTAGAAATGGTACCAATTTTAAAGACAAAACTGGACAAGGAAAAACATGTAACACGAACAAGACAGAGAAACGGAGACTTTTAAATAATCAGACATTGACATATAGCAAGAAAATTGGACTCAATCAGATACACTTAACACAAAAAACATGAGCTCAAATGAATGTTTTCACCAAACAGTTATTTTTAGATTTAGACATGTCTTGCTGGTGGGACTCTCAGGTATGCCTTGTTATCGACAAGAAACTCAGAAGGGGAGGGGGGGGGTCAAGGCGTCCCTTGACCACCCAGGCCTCTGTTTTAGGCCCACAGTGCACCTTTTCAAACAAACAAACAAAAATAAAATAAAATAAAACGCAGACATACAAGGGGGTCGGCCGACTTCTACTTACCTCTGGAGGCCTTTGCTTTTCACCTGGGAATCTTTTACAAAAAGGTTATTAAGAAGAGGGATGGTAAAGACAAAATAATGTCACATATTAAATTGTGTAGAGTCAATGAATATGTTAAAAGGTCCCTACATAATAGTAAAAGGAGGAGAAACACAGCTCATATGAATGTGTAGAACAAGTGGATCAGTAGCAGTCCCAATTGACATGCACAAATAACTCAGGTCCTTCCCACGTCGCAGGATGCACCACTGGAGGGTTGGGGGTGTAGGCCCAGTGAGTCGCTGCTTGGATGGCCACTGTCACTCTCCACGATCCGAACGCAGCGTTCAGGCAGCCAGCGGGCGTCATTTTCTCCTTGTGAAAAAACACATACATGCCCTCGACCCCAGGTTAGAACAGGATCGGGTCCATGCCAAACACCAGTTAGGGGATCCTTCCACTTTACTAAGGCAAAAGGACGCTGCGCTCTTTTTTCCCAGAATCGCTGAGCAGCAGATAAATTATTTGAATCCAAATTCAAAAAATTTAAAACAAATAAAGCATGATTAAGTATATTCACAGGGGTAGCGGGATATGACTCTCCTTTCTGTATTTTAGCAATTTGATGTTTTAATAATCCATTAGCTCTCTCCACAATGCCTTGACCTTGAGGATTGTAAGGAATGCCTGTAATATGAGTGATATTATAGGAATGGCAGAAGGATTGAAATGCTCGGCTTGCATAGCCAGGGCCATTATCTGTTTTTATTTGCGAGGGAATCCCCATCTCAGCAAAGCATCGAATGCAGTGAGAGATACAATGTTTAGTGGCTTCCCCAGCAAGGGGGGTGGCCAAGATAAAATTAGAATAAGTATCTACAGTAACATGGACATATTTTAATCGGCCAAATGATGGAACATGTGTGACATCCATCTGCCAAATCTGATTAGAAAGCAGTCCTCGTGGATTTATACCTAAATGGGGGGCTGGTGAAAAAGGGACACAGTTGGAGCAAGTCTTAACTATTTGACGTGCAGCTTCTCTAGATAATTTAAACTGTCGGCGCAAGGCTCGGCTGTTTTGATGATGGATGGCATGTGACTGCTTAGCAAGTTCAACCTGAGTTAAGTAGACTCTGGTGGCAGGGTCAGTAACTGCATTGCCCTCACTTAAAGGGCCAGGAAGATTAGTGTGAGCTCGAACAAAGCCAAAAAAACAGGGGTGGTTGCGAGAACAAAGCAAAGTTTGTACTTGGCGAAATTGGGTCTGAATATTGGAGTTAGTAGTTCCAATAAAGGGAACAGTTTCTATGACTTGAAGAGCACGAATTACATATTGACTGTCTGAGTATAAGTTAAAGGGCTCGTCTTGTAACAGGACGAGTGCTTGTAAAACAGCCTCTAATTCCACCTCTTGGGCGGAGGAAAAACCCGTAACCCAAGATTGAGTTTTCCCATTAATGGTCAAAGCAGCCTTTCCATTAGAGGATCCATCTGTAAATACCAAAGCAGCAAAAGATAAAGGCGAGGCCTGTACTATGGAAGGAAATAGAAACGTATGACACGCAGCAAATTGGAGAAGTTTGTTAGACGGGTAGTGATGCAAAATTTTCCCCGTATAATTGGCCCAAGCAATGGCCCAAGAATCACAATGGGCGAATAGCCAATCTTGTTGTTGTAGATTATATGGGACACAGATAAAATGAGGTTCCTGACCTAAATATTTACGGGAATCCACTCGGCACATGTGTATCAGATTAGCTACCAATTCGTAGTAGGGGGTCAGCACTTTGCCGGGTGTTGATGGTAGATAAAGCCATAAAAGTGGGCCATCCTGCCACAATACAGCAGTTGGGGAGTGAGAAGTAGCTAAAATATAAACTCCCCATGGTTTAGAATAGTCACAATAGGTCATTTGTTGCTGGGAAATTGCCTTTTCTACAATTTGGATGGCCCTCCTGGCGTCAGGATTTAATTCACGCAAGGATGTAGGGTTGGTATCTCCTTTTAAGAGATCAAAAAGGGGTTTTAACTCTCCTGTGGAGAGCTTTAGATAAGGCCGAAGCCAATTTATATCTCCTAAGAATTGCTGAAAATCATGAAGAGTTCTTAAGTGGGAAGTTTTTAATTGTATTTTTTGGCTTTTAAAATAGTGTGGGCCTAATATATGGCCTAGATATGTAAAAGGGGGGTGTTCCTGAACCTTTTCAGCTGCTATTATAAGGCCAAAGAGGCTCAGATCTTGCTTTAGTTGTCCAAAGGCTTGTCGTACGACGGTAGGGTCAGAACAAGCCAACAAGATGTCATCCATATAATGAACAATATAAACAGAAGAAAATTTTTCACGAGTGGAAGAAATGGCTCTAGCTACAAAACTTTGACATAAAGTTGGGCTATTTGCCATGCCCTGTGGGAGCACAAGCCAGTGATATCACTTCATGGGTTCTTTAAAATTAACAGAGGGGACGCTGAAGGCAAAGCGCTTACAGTCTTGAGGTGCCAGGGGTTTAGTATAGAAACAATCCTTCAAATCTATAATAATCTTATAAGTATCCTTTGGGATTGCCATGGGTGAAGGCAAGCCAGGCTGTAGGGCCCCCATCAGTTCCATTGTGGCATTTATTTTTCTCAAATCCTGTAACAGCCTCCATTTACCTGACTTTTTCTTTATAACAAAAATTGGAGAATTCCATGGAGAGTTAGAAGGGGCCACATGCCCCAAGTCCAGCTGTTCCTGTACCAGCTGCTGTACTGCAATGATCTTTTCTAGTGAAAGAGGCCACTGTTCAACCCATACCGGTTGTTCAGAGAGCCAATTTATGGGATCAGCATGAGGGGGAGGGCAAACGACAGCTCCCGTCAAGGGATACCCTAATCCTTGTCTCGTAGGGTGAGACTGGGGTTGGAGTGGCTCTAGCTCCCCCTGTGCTGCTCGGCCTAGTCCCCTAAAGGGGAGGAGGCCTTGATCAAGTAACTGCTTAGTGACCGCAGCACTAGGACTAAACATATACACTCCCATTTTTTCCATGATATCACGACCCCATAAATTAATTGGCAGATGATCCAAGACAAATGGCTGAAAATGACCAGAGTGCCCTTCCTCATCTCTCCAAACAAGGATCGCACTGCTCTGCTGTGGGTCAGTTGCTTGCCCAACCCCCTGCAGGGAAGTCATAGAGGTTGTCAGGGGCCATTGGGCTGGCCAATGTTTTTTAGATATCACAGACACATCTGCTCCAGTGTCTAATATTCCTTTAAAGGGCTTTTCTTGTATAAATATAGTCATCTCAGGCCTCTCTTGTTTTATGCTTTGTACCCAATAGATATCAGAAGATCTAAATCCTCTCTGTCCACATGGGGAATTAGCAGTCTCCCCGGGGGGTAAAGGGACGAGTATTAGTTGTGCCAATTTTTGACCGGCTGGGATCGATACCACGTGTTTCGGGGCAGAGGCCATAACTTTGATTTCTCCAGTAAAATCCTGGTCAATTTTGCCAGGTGTAATCTGTATCCCTTTAAGGGCTGAGCTACTTCGCCCTAACAGCAATCCAGCCACTCCTGGGGGAAGGGGACTGAAGACCCCCGTGGGGAGAGCTTGTGTCCCCATCTCTGGGGTCAATACTGAGCAGGTGGAGGAACAGAGGTCCAATCCTGCACTGCCTGGGGTGGCACGGAGGAGGCTGGAGACTGATCTTGGGGGGTTGTTAGAAGATGCACTTGTGGCCGAGAAGAGGGAGGGACTGCCCCATGGTTTTGCGGGGCCAGGGGCTGGCCCCCTCTCCAGTTTCCCGAAAGCGGGCGGCCATTGCGATCTGTTCTTGACCTGCAATCTTTAGCCCAGTGCTTCCCTTTACCACAGCGTGGACATGTGCCAGGTGATTTTTCTCTCTTTTGCCTGGCCTGGCGTGGGCATTGCGTCATCCAATGTCCTATTTGTCCACAAGAAAAGCAACGCCCTGGGGGTCTAGCATCCCGAGAATGCCGCTGACCTCTATATTTTAGAGACTCACTAACAGTCTTTCCTTGAGGAGCGGCGGCTAAAGTAAGGCCTTGTACATGGGAGGGTCCAATATCAGCACACAGTGAAATAAAGTCCGTGATTCCTCCCTTATTCCTATGGGGTCTGATAGCCGCCTGACAGGCGGCGTTGGCATTTTCATAGGCTATGTGTCTAACTATACTCTCCCTTGCATTCTCATCTTGTACTAGGCAGTCTGCAGTCTCCATTAATCGAGACAAAAATTCTAGATAAGGTTCATTCGGTCCCTGTTTAACTTCTACTAGATTTTTTGTCCGATTGGAATTGCGTAACTTTTTCCAAGCCTCTCTCGCCGCAGCATTTATTTGTAAATAGGCCTCCTTTGCATAACCCAATTGATCTTCAGTGTTTTTATAGGTTCCCTCTCCTAACAACTGATCAACAGTGTAAGGCAGGTTCTTAGACCTATTTGTTTCAATTTTAGCCCGACACTGTGCAGTGAACTCTGTCTCCCATAATAAGTACTCTCCTGCACTAAGGCATGCTCTGGCAAGCCGCTTCCAGTCATTTGGGCATGCAATACCAGCACACGCGGCCTCCAATATTACTTGAGTAAAAGGGGCAGTTGGCCCATATTGGGAGCAGGCATTTTTTAAATCCTGTAATAGTTTAACAGGAACAGGCTGATGGTATACTTGTTCATCATGATCAACTAAACTAGGGAAGCATCGAGGCCCTGAAATACCTTCCCTCTCTCTAGCAGCCTGAGTCAGGTTTAATTGCGATGCACTGTGCCTGGTTGTAGTGCCTGTTAAAAGGGACTTGTTGCCAGGGCCTTTAGGCTTGCCTAAAGGTTGAGAAAGGGATTGAGGCCGTAAGGCTGCAGCTGGAGGCGGTGGGTGTGAGGGGTAAGGTTTAGAATCAGACATCATAGTGGCCTGAGGGTCATATCTCTTTCCTACTTCTGGGGGGGCTCTCTGCTCTGTCCCCATTTCCGTAGAAGATGTAGCATTTCTTCTAACTTCTTCTCTATCATAGCCACCCGGCCCTCCAATGACTCATCATAACTTTCCTCCTTGGTATTCAAACCTGAATTCTGATACTCAATATCTACTGGTTGTTGTTCCCTTTTCAAGATCTCACTTAGACTCTCTTGGGCTGCGGCATATGGCTCAGCCTCAGGTTCTTCAGAAGGGTCCTTTAACTCATAAAGTTCCCTTAAATCAAGATTAAGTTCAGCATTTTCATGTAGAGGATCTATGTATTCACTTACTAAACTCCATACAGTAGCAGCCTCTATTGGGGTCTTCTCGGGGCCATATACATCATAATAATCTAGAATTCTTTTTCCTATCCGCTGCCAGGCTTTTTGGAATTCCTCCTCTATAGACCTCGGGCATGCCTCCTCGACAAACTGTAGGAAGCTCTGAAGCACCCCTTTTTCCACCCGCGTTCCTTGGGCTTCAAATAGGCCTGTTAAGATCGGTAGAAATAACCCATGGCTATTAGCTTGACCCATAATTTTTACTCCTGACTATACACTCTCTTAACATCTTCTCTTAATAGTCCTACGATGTGTTACTCACCACAGGGAGGGGTCCTTCACCTACGTCCCAGATTTTCAGGGTCCCTGTTCGGGCGCCAGATGCCGGGGCCAACCGGCAGCAAACCAGGGTTCGCAGATTGGGGTTCCTGAAATAGGGGGCAAGGACTAGGAAAAATTAGAAGAGAGACAAACAGATGGGGTTCAGGAGGGCTACAGCCCAAATCAGGAGCCACAGCTTAAGAAGCCTGTCGCCCAAGACCTTAGCCCAGTTTATTTCCAGTTCACAATCTTAAATACACATCTTTAAACTAGGGAACTGCCAGGGGCTACATTCGTACAAACAGTATGGAGTCTGAAATAGGTTGAATGAGAAGCTATCAAGTCCCAAACAGGTTAAATGAGAAGCTATTGACACAGCCCAAAATCATGATAAGAGCTTACTTCCTTGTGTACTCAATTGTGCTGGTCCAAGGTCACTGACCCCACAGTCAGTCCCCAACAAAAGATGGATGAATTCATAGATTCCACCAATAAAAACGTGACCAAACTCCAGCAAATGACCAAAGAAAATAAAGCTACTGAGCTAACCACTCAAAAGGAAATCAAGGAGATAATGAAATCCATACATGATCTAAAACAAGAGACGCAAGGCATAAAAAGTGAGCAAATAGAAGCAAGGGAGATGAAAAATAAAGTAGATAGCTTTGATAGCAGGTTAGACAATGCAGAGGAAAGAATTTCCGGGGCTGAAGAAAATTTAGGTATTATAAAGAACAGAAAATGAGTCAATCCAAATCTAGGAAATATGGGAGAGCGCTTCAGGAGGTCCAAGATTCAATTAGGATGCCTAATTTAAGGCTAGTTGGTATTGAGGAGGGAGTGGAGAAAGAGGTCAATGGTATTGGAAATATACTTCAGGGAATCATCTCAGAGAATTTCCCAAACATCCAGAAGGGCAGGCATATCCAGATACGAGAAGCTTTTAGAACCCCAAACAGACCTGACCAGAAAAGAACATCCCACCGCCACATTGTGATCCGAACTGGATCAATAAAAACGAAAGGAAAGATCCTAAAGGCATCCAGGGAAAAGGGATCAGTAACCTATAAACTCAAACCAATCAGAATAACCCCAGATTTCTCAGCAGAGACCATGCAAGCACGAAGTGACTGGAAGCATATATGTCATGCCTTCAAATCAAATAACTACCAACCAAGAATACTGTAGCCAGCTAAGCTCTCATTCAAACTGAGGGAACAATAAAACATTCCACTCCAGGGAAAAGCTGCAACAATATGTCGAAACAAAACCAACACTACAGAGAATTCTCAACGATGCTCTATACATACAAAACCAAAATAAATGCATTATAGGGAAAGAAATGGCACCTAAACAGCATACCATCTAAGGACCACAGGAACTGTCAAGACACAGGTCCTACTAAAAGCTTTTAAAATGGTAGGAACTAATAAATATCTCTCAATCCTAACTCTCAATATCAATGGACTTAACTCTCCAATTAAACGGCATAGGCTGTCTAGTTGGATCAAAAAGCAAGAGCCATCGTTCTGCTATCTTCAAGAAACACATCTTACCCAAAAACAATCATCTTTTGAAAGTGAGAGGTTGGAATAAATTCTATCAAGCTAATTGCCCCCATAAACAGGCTGGAGTTGCCACCCTCATATCAGATAATAGACTTTAAACTAAAATTACTAAGAAAAGACAAAGAAGGTTACTACATACTACTAAAGGAATCTTTCCTCCAGGAAGACATAACGATCCTAAATATTTACACACCCAATCCCGGAGCTCCAAACTTCTTCAAGCAAACTTTACTTACAGTGAAACCAAACATAGATCGAAATACAGTGATTGTTGGTGAGTTTAACACACCACTCTCACCTACGGACAGATCAACAAGGCAAAACTCTACAGAGAAACCTTAGAACTGAACAACTATATAGACCAACTAGATCTAACAGACATCTGCAGAATATTCCACCCAGTAACAACACAATATACGTTTTTCTCAGCATCACATGGAACATTTTCCAAAATAGACCACATCTTAGGCCATAAAGAAAACCTGGACGGATTCAGAAACACTGAAATTATTCCATGCACACTCTCAGACCATAAAGGCATCAAATTGGAGCTGAACACACATCTGCAACAACGAAAACCCTGTAACTCATGGAGACTGAACAACACATTGTTGAATCAAAAACAATGGGTAATCGAAGAGATCAGAACAGATATCCAACTGTTTATGAAATTTAACAATAAGGAGCACACAAATATCAACTCCTTAGGGACACAACAAAGGCAGTACTCAGAGTAAAATTTATAGCGCTGAGTGCCTACAACAGCAAGTTGGAAAAATGGCAAACCAACTAGTTAATGTCTCACCTTAACCTCCTGGAAAAAGAGCAACAAACCAACCCTAAACCCATTAGGAGAAAGCAAATTATTAAAAGCAAAGCAGAATTAAATGATTTGGAATAAAAAAAAACTATAGAAAGCATCAACAAAACAAGGAGTTGGTTCTTTGAAAGAATTAACAAAATTGACAAGCCCTTAGCAAATCTTACCAAAAAAAGAAGAGAGCATATCGAAATAAAGAAAATCGCAGATGAAAATGGTAATATCACGACAGAAATTACCAAGATCCAGAATATCATGAGGGAATACTTCTCAAACCTTTACGCCAACAAATTTGAGAATCTAGAAGAAATGGATGAATTCCTAGACAATATTAACATACCCACACTGAACCAAGAAGAGCTAACCCAACTCAACAGGCCTATTTCAAGCTGTGAAATAGAAATGGAAATTAGACAACTTCCACTTAAAAAGAGCCCTGGGCCAGGTGGATGCACAGCTGAATTCTATAAGGTCTTCAAAGCAGAGCTCACACCAATACTCCTCAAGCTCTTCAACGAAATTGAAAATGAAGGTTCTTTACCAAACTCATTCTGTGAAGCCAGTATATCCCTCATCCCCAAACCAGACAGAGATTCATCAAAGAAAGAGATCTATAGACCCATTTCTTTGATGAACATTGAAGCAAAACTTCTCAACAAAATACTGGCCAACCGTCTACAACAACTCATCCAAAAAATTATACACTATGATCAAACTGGATTCATCACAGGGAGGCAAAGCTGGTTCATCATACACAAATCAATTAATATAATTCAACACATCAACTGGAGCAGGGATAAAATCACATGATTGTCTCCATAGATGCGGAAAAGGCATTTGACAAGATCCAAAACCCCTTTATGTGAAAAGATGTGGAGAAACTAGGAATCCATGGAACATTTCTCAATGTAGTAAAGGCTGTGTATGAGAAACCCACTGCTAGTATTATACTTAATGGTGAATATCTAAAGCCATTCCCTCTAAAATCAGGAACGAGACAAGGATGCACACTCTCTCCACTCCTTTTTGACATAGTACTAGAATTCCTAGACAGTGCAATAAGGCAAGAAGCAAGCATAAAGGGGATCCAAGTAGGGAAAGAGGAAATAAAACTATCCCTCTTTGCAGATGACATGATTCTGTATGTAAAGAATCCTGTAGAATCTACTCCGAAGTTCCTTGAGCTGATTCAAAGCTTTGGAAGGGTAGCAGGCCATAAAATCAACCCTCACAAATCAACTGCCGTCCTTTACGCCAACACTGAGAGGAACGAGGCAATAATCAGGAAAGAAACTCCTTTCACAATAGCCTCAAAGAAAATAAAGTACCTAGCAATTGGCTTAACTAAGAATGTAAAGTACCGTTTAGATGAAAACTTTAAAACTATAAAAAAGTAAATTAAAGCAGAACTAAGGAAATGGAAAAACCTCCCATGCTCCTGGATTGGAAGAATCAACATTGTGAAAATGACAATCTTGCCAAGGGCTGTCTACAAATTCAATGCAATACCCATCAGCATCCCAATGTCATTCTTTAAAGAAATAGAAGTGGCAATTCAAAATTCCATATGGAATAATGAAAGACCCCCGTATAGCAAAAACACTTCTTAGCAGAAAGAACAGCGCTGGAGGAATTTTAATTCCAAACTTAAGACTCTATTACAGAGCTATAATTCTCAAAACAGCTTGTTACTGGCACAAGAACAGGCCTGAAGTCCAATGGAATAGAACTGCGGACCCAGATATTAAACCACAGACCTATGGCCACCTAATCTTTGACCAGGGAGCCAAAAAAATAGAATGGAAGAAAGATAGCCTCTTCAACAAGTTGTGCTGGCAGAACTGGTTAAACACCTGCAGAAAACTAAAGTTGGATCCTTCTTTGTCACATTGCACTAGAATTAACTCCAAATGGATTAAAGATCTGGAGGTAAAAGCTGACACACTGAAAAGTTTACAGGAAGGAATAGGAGATACACTAGGCCTCCTTGGCACAGGTCGAAACTTTCTTAATAAGGACCAAGAATCACAACAAATCAGAGAAAGGCTGGATAAGTGGGACTGCATTAAACTGCAGAGCTTTTGTATGGCAACGGATATAGCTAGTAAACTAATCAGGAAGCCTACAGAGTGGGAGAAGATCTTCACTAACCAAACAACGGACAAAGGCCTCATATCTAAAATATATCAACAATCACTCCAAAACTAACCTCCAAATTAACACCCATCCCATTAAAAAATGGGCCAAAGACTTAAAGAGAGTCTTCTCTGAAGAAGAAACAAAAATGGCCTATAGACACATGAAGAAATGCTCCACGTCTCTGGTCAGAAAAGAAATGCCAATCAAAACAACTCTAAGATTTCACTTCACTCCACTTAGAATGGCCAGGATCAGAAAAACGAATGACAACAGATGCTGGAGGGGATGTGGCCAGGAGGGATCACTACTACACTGTTGGTGGGAGTGCAAACTCGTTCAACCACTATGGAAAGCAGTGTGGCAGTGCCTCAAAAGGCTAAACATAGAACTCCCCTATCACCCAGCAATTCCACTACTTGGCATTTACCCAACAATCCAGAAACAAGGGCATACTAAACCCACTAGTACAACAATGTTCCTTGCGGCACTATTCACCATAGCAAAGATATGGAACCAACCCAGATGTCCCTCAGCTGATGAGTGGATCAACAAGTTGTGGTATTTGTACACAATGGAATTCTATGCTGCTGTCAGAAAGAATGACATCGCCCCATTTGTTAGGAAATGGAAAGACTTAGAACAAATCATATTAAGTGAAGTAAGCCAGACTCAAAGGAACTTAGGCTCAGTGGTTTCCCTCATTCGTCATAATCAGTAGAAACCTTGGGCTCTACTAGCAGAGACTGTCAATAGAGCAAAAGGCCATATATAAGGCCATATAATGTGAATCTAATTGAAACAACCTCCAGGATATTGACACAAAAGCCATATAATGAGTGATTGTTGTCCTTAATTTACTATGTTGTCTCTCATCTCGTTTGCTGTCCCTTGGTTATCCCATATTGGTATAGTATCTCACTTTATCTTATATATTGAATTTACTTGTATTTGGATATTTGAAATTTGATAGGGAAGGGGGGAAAACCAAGACGGGTGGGGGGTGTGGGGTTGGAGGGAAATGGGTACCAAGACATGTGAAAGGGTATCAATGTATGTGAATTAATGCACCTTCTATCTGGCAAATATCATCTAACCCTTTTACTAATTACAATAAAAAAATGAAAAAAAAGAAAGTTGTAGTGTCTGGGGAGGATGATGGAGTCAAATACATTTCTTCTTAGAAATTTACCTCATCTGGTTGCCCTGGATTTTCCTGGCCTTCTTCTTAGAGAAAGTTCTGTTATACTAGATTTGTGGCTTGGCAATGATCTAGCATGTACATCTTCGAGGAAGACATCCACAACTTCCATGCCTGAGACTCGAGTTTCCTGACCATTGACAACAGCACAGCAACGTCTTTCTTCCTCCTGAGCCACAGGCCAAGTGAGCTGGCTTGAGCTGGTTGTTAGTTACAGTGGCTTGGTTACCAGGGTTCCATATTCTGTTCCATTGTGAGGGAGGCAGGGTCACCTTTCAGGGCCCAATGACCAAAGATCCTTGCTCACAAAAGACCTCACCAAAGACATACTGGAGGCTGAATCTCTCCTCCAATCTCACAATATACATGTGGATATAGTAAACAGCACACCTTATTTGTCCAATCACAATGTCTTCCACTAGGCCCAACTACCAGTCTGGTCTCATGCTCAAGGAGCCTTTCTTAGGTAAGATCCAAACTTAAGGGTCAATATTGCCCTCATCCTTTACAAAACATTTGCTTCACAGTGCCTTCTCTGCCTGCATTTTGCCCCTTGTCGAATTTTTTTTTGTTTTTGCTAGTCTTGGGACTTGACCTCAGAGTGTGAACATTGTTCTTGGGCTTTCTTTAGGCTTTAGCTGTCCCACCGAACCACAGCACCACTTGCAGCGTTTTCTATGTATGTGGTAATGAGGAATCAAACCTGAGTTTTCTTGCTTGGTAGTCAAGTACTCTACCACTAGGTCAAACACACAGGGCAGCTTGCACATATTTTTGACGTCAATCTACTAGGATATTATTAGGTTTCTGTATACTAATCAATTTTTTCCTGATGATTAACTTTGCTGTCAAGTGTAAAAAATGCTAGAGGGAAAAACACAGAAGAATTAGTGAAATTAAACAAAAGCTTTAGACACAGTTAAGTGTTCATTCTCTGTAGGAGAAAAGATATTTGGATATGATGATGATGATGATGATGATGATGACTTTATAATTACTATGTCAGGGTGGAGAATTTGGCATAGTGGTAGAGTGCTTGCGTAGCATCCATGAAGATCTGGGTTTGATTGCTCAGTATCACATAGATAGAAAATCTAGATGTGGCACTGTGGCTCAAGTGGCAGAGGGCTAGACTTGAGAAAACCCCAGGACAGTGCTCAGGCCCTGAATTCAAGCCCCAAGACTGGCAGAAAGATAAAAGAAAATAAAAATGCTTTTTACGAGCTAATTCACTCACAGCATTTGCTTCTGAAATCCTCGTTTCTGCATCTTGTGAAATACCCCTTTCCCTCAATGTAGACAAGAAAAACAGATCCATCCCATGGTCCACTCTGAGGCCACTGGTTGGGCTAAGAGCTAGTCGTGCAGCAACACATAAGTTTTATTCTAATACTTTCCAAAATTTGTACTCAAATATGCCACCTACTTACCAACTTAGGTCAGTTATCCTTATGCTATACCTTTTCTTCATGACTACAATATTCTTACACTCCTACGTTAATCCTCTTGTACCTCCCCTGACCTCTCTCATTCTTTTATTCTATCTCTGGCCCTCTGCTCATCTTTCAACCCTTATACTTCACGGATCTACACTTGATGGCTGTTGAGCAATATTGTATACGTAGGTGGTTAATTATTCTCTAGGCTCAGAGGGACTTAACGACAATAGAGATTGGATTGAGAGGCTTATTGTTTTGGGTATAAATCGCTTATCATTGGTTGTATTAGACTGGTCTGTAAGTGCACAAAAAGAAAGAGTGATAATACCAATCAAAACTTGTGAACATCTAGTGTCTGCCAGCTACAGAGGCCTAGGTTGGTTATATCAGAAAAACTGTAATCGTATTTAGTAGTAATCTTGCTCCCATTTCAAATGGGCAGAAAAAGAAACTCAAGAAAATGTCAAATCAAGAAACAACATCCCCCACCCAATATAAACAGACAATGGAACAGTCACTGGCAAACCTAGAGGAGAGTCTTCCAAGTGCTACACAAATGCAATTGATAAACATCATTAATGGAAAATGTGAAAATATAAAGAAAGAGATAATGGAGGAAGCCATAGCTGAACAAGAGGAAAGCATAAACAAGGTGATAAGTGAAAAAGAAGAAGCCATAAAGGAGGCAATAATAAAGGTTTTTCTAAGAAATAAGGATGAATTCATAGAATCCACAAATAAAAACGCGACCAAACTCCAGCAAATGTCCAAGAAAATAAAGCTACTGAGCTAACCACTCAAAAGGAAATCAAGGAGATAAAGAAATCCATACGTGGTCTAAAACAAGAGATGCAAGGCATCAAAAATGAGCAATTAGAAGCAAGGGAGATGAAAAATAAAGTAGATAGTTTGATAGCAGTTTAGACAATGCAGAGGAGAGAATTTCCGGGGCTGAAGATAATTTAGGTATTATAGGGAAAGAACAGAAAATGAGTCAATCCAAATCTAGGAAATATGAGAGAGCGCTTCAGGAGGTCCAAGATACAATTAGGAAGCCTAATTTAAGGCTAGTTGGTATTGAGGAGGGCGTGGAGAAAGAGGTCAATGGTATTGGAAATATACTTCAGGGAATCATCTCAGAGAATTTCCCAAATATCCAGAAGGGCAAGCCCATCCACATACGAGAAGCTTTTAGAACCCCAAACAGACCTGACCAGAAAAGAACACCCCACCGCCACATTGTGATCCGAACTGGATCAATAGAAACGAAAGAAAAGGTCCTAAAGGCAGCCAGGGAAAAAGGATCAGTAACCTATAAAAGCAAACCAATCAGAATAACCCCAGATTTCTCAGCAGAGACCATGCAAGCGCGAAGTGACTGGAAGCATATATGTCATGCCCTTAAATCAAATAACTACCAACCAAGTATGCCGTAGCCAGCTAAGCTCTCATTTATAACTGAGGGAACAATAAAAACATTCCATTCCAGGGAAAAGCTGCAACAATATGTCGAAACAAAACCAACACTACAGCGAATTCTCAACGATGCTCTATACATAGAAAACCAAAATAAATGCAACATAGGGAAAGAAATGGCACCTAAACAGCATACCATCTAAGGACCACAAGAACTTTCAAGACACAGGCCCTACTAAAAGCTTTTAAAAATGGTAGGAACTAATAAATATCTCTCAATTCTAACTCTCAATATCAATGAACTTAACTCTCCAATTAAACGGCATAGGCTGTCTAGTTGGATCAAAAAGCAAGAGCCATGGTTTTGCTGTCTTCAAGAGACACATCTTACCCAAAAACAAGCATCTTTGAAAGTGAGAGGTTAGAATAAACTCTGTCAGGCTAACTGCCCCCATAAACAGGCTGGAGTTGCCATCCTCATATCAGACACAATAGACTTCAAACTAAAATTAGTAAGAAAAGACAAAGAAGGTTACTACATACTACTAAAGGGATCTATCCTCCAGGAAGACATAACCATCCTAAATATTTACACACCCAATCCCAGAGCTCCATACTTCATCAAGCAAAATTTACTTACTTTGAAACCATACATACATAGATCGAAATACAGTGATTGTTGGTGAGTTTAACACACCACTCTCACCTATGGACAGATCAACAAGGCAAAAACTCAACAGAGAAACCTTAGAACTGAACAAAAATATAGACCAACTAGATCTAACAGACATCTGCAGAATACTCCACCCAGTAACAACACAATATACGTTTTCCTCAGCAGCACATGGAACATTTTCCAAAATAGACCACATCTTAGGCCATAAAGCAAACCTGGACAGATTCAGAAACACTGAAATTATTCCATGCACACTCTCAGACCATAAAGGCATGAAATTGGAACTGAACACACATCTCCACCAACAAAAACCCTGTAACTCCTGGAGACTGAACAACACATTGTTGAATCAAAAACAATGGGTAATCGAAGAGATCAGAACAGATATCCAACTGTTTATGAAATTTAACAATAAGGAGCACACAAATATCAACTCCTTAGGGACACAACAAAGGCAGTACTCAGAGGAAAATTTATAACGCTGAGTGCCTACAACAGCAAGTTGGAAAAATGGCAAACCACCTAGTTAAGGTCTCACCTTAACCTCCTGGAAAAAGAACAACAAACCAACCCTAAACAAATTAGGAGAAAGCAAATTATTAAAATCAAAGCAGAATTAAATGATTTGGAATAAAAAAAACCTATAGAAAGAATCAACAAAACAAGGAGTTGGTTCTTTGAAAGAAGTAACAAAACTGACAAGCCCTTAGCAAATCTTACCCAAAAAGAAGAGAGCATATCTAAATAAACAAAATCGCAGATGAAAATGGTAATATCACGACAGAAATTACCAAGATCCAGAATATCATGAGGGAATACTTCTCAAACCTTTACGCCAACAAATTTGAGAATCTAGAAGAAATGGATGACTTCCTAGACAATATTAACATACCCACACTGAATCAAGAAGAGGTAACCCAACTCAACAGGCCTATTTCAAGCTCTGAAATAGAAATGGAAATTAGACAACTTCCACTTAAAAAGAGCCCAGGGCCAGATGGATTCACAGCTGAATTGAATAAGGTCTTCAAAGCAGAGCTCACACCAATACTCCTCAAGCTCTTAACGAAATTGAAAATGAAGGTTCTTTACCAAACTCATTCTGTGAAGCCTGTATATCCCTCATCCCCAAAACAGGCAGAGATTCATCAAAGAAAGAGAATTATAGACCCATTTCTTTGATGAACATCGATGTAAAACTTCTCAACAAAATACTGGCCAATCGTCTACAACAACTCATCAAAAAAATTATACACTATGATCAAACTGGATTCATCACTGGGAGGCAAAGCTGGTTCAACATACACAAATCAATTAATATGATTCGACACATCAACAGGAGCAAGGACAAAACTCACATGATTGCCTCAATAGATGCAGAAAAGCATTTGACAAGATCCAAAACCCCTTTATGTTAAATGATGTGGAGAAACTAGGAATTCATGGAACATTTCTCAATGTAATAAAGGCTGTGTATGAGAAACGCACTGCTAGTATTATACTTAATGGTGAAAATCTAAAGCCATTCCCTCTAAAACCAGGAACGAGACAAGGATGCCCACTCTCTCCACTCCTTTTTAACATTGTACTAGAATTCCTAGGCAGTGCAATAAGGCAAGAAGCAAGCATAAAGGGGATCCAAGTAGGGAAAGAGGAAATAAAACTATCCCTCTTTGCAGATGACATGATTCTGTATTTAAAGAATCCTATAGGCTCTACTCCCAAGCTGCTTGATCTGATTCATAGCTTTGGAAGGGTAGCAGGCCATAAAATCAACCCTCACAAATCAACTGCCGTCCTTTACGCCAACACTGAGAGGAACGAGGCAATAATCAGGAAAGAAAATCCTTTCACAATATCCTCAAAGAAAATAAAGTACCTAGGAATTAGCTTAACTAAGAATGTAAAGGACCATTTAGATGAAAACTTTAAAACCCTAAAAACGGAAATTAAAGCAGAACTAAGGAAATGGAAAAACCTCCCATGCTCCTGGATTGGAAGAATCAACATTGTGAAAATGACAATCTTGCCAAGGGCTATCTACAAATTCAATGCAATACCCATCAACATCCCAATGTCATTCTTTAAAGAAGTAGAAGAGGCAATTCAAAACTTCATATGGAATAATAAAAGACCCCGTATAGCAAAAACACTTCTTAGCAGAAAGAACAGCGCTGGAGGAATTTCAATTCCAAACTTTAGACTCTATTACAGAGCTATAATTCTTGTACGGGAACAAGAACAGGCCTGAAGTCCAATGGAATAGAACTGCGGACCCAGATATTAAACCACAGACCTATGGCCACCTAATCTTTGACAAGGGAGCCAAAAAAATAGAATGGAAGAAAGATAGCCTCTTCAACAAGTTGTGCTGGCAGAACTGGTTAAGCACCTGCAGAAAACTAAAGTTCGATCCTTCTTTGTCACCTTGCACTAGAATTAACTCCAAATAGATCAAAGACGTGGAGGTAAAAGCTGACACACTGAAAAGTTTACAGGAAGGAATAGGAGATACACTAGGCCTCCTTGGCACAGGTCGAAACTTTCTTAATAAGGACCAAGAATCACAACAAATCAGAGAATGGCTGGATAAGTGGGACTGCATTAAACTGCAGAGCTTTTGTATGGCAACGGATATAGCTAGTAAACTAATCAGGAAGCCTACAGAGTGGGAGAAGATCTTCACCAACCAAACAACGGACCAAGGCCTCATATCTAAAATATATCAACAACTCAAAAATTGAATCACTCCAAAACTAACCTCCAAAGTAACACCCATCCCATTAAAAAATGGGCCAAAGACTTAAAGAGAGTCTTCTCTGAAGAAGAAACAAAAATGGCCTATAGACACATGAAGAAATGCTCCACATCTCTGGTCATAAAAGAAATGCAAATCAAAACAACTCTAAGATTCCACCTCACTCCAGTTAGAATGGCCAGAATCAGGAAAACGAATGACAACAGATGCTGGAGGGGATGTGGCCAGGAGGGGTCACTACTACACTGTTGGTGGGAGTGCAAACTCGTGCAACCACTATGGAAAGCAGTGTGGCAGTGCCTCAAAAGGCTAAACATAGAACTCCCCTATCACCCAGCAATTCCACTACTTGGCATTTACCCAACAATCCAGAAACAAGGGCATACTAAACCCACTAGCACAACAATGTTCATTTCAGCACTATTCACCATAGGAAAGATATGGAACCAACCAGATGTCCCTCAGCTGATGAGTGGATCAACAAGTTGTGGTATTTGTACACAATGGAATTCTATGCTGCTGTCAGAAAGAATGACATCGCCCCATTCGTTAGGAAATGGAAAGACTTAGAACAAATCATATTAAGTGAAGTAAGCCAGATTCAAAGGAACTTAGGCTCAGTGGTTTCCCTCATTCGTCATAATCAGTAGAAACCTTGGGCTCTACTAGCAGAGATTTGCAATATAGCAAAAGGCCATATATAAGGCCATAAAATGTGAAGCTTATTGAAAGGACGTCCAGGATATTGAAACAAAAGCCATATAATGAATGATTGTTGTCCTTAATGTACTATGTTGTCTCTCATTTCCTTTGCTGTCCCTTGGTTACCCCATATTGGTATAGTATCTCCCTTTCTTATCTGATATATTGAATTTATTTGTATTTGGATATTTGAAATTTGATAGGGAAGGGGGGAAAACCAAGATGGGTGGGGGGTGTGGGGTTGGAGGGAAATGGGTAACAAGACATGTGAAAGGGTATCAATGTATGTGAATTAATGCACCTTCTATCTGGCAAATATCATCTAACCCTTTTACTAATTACAATAAAAAATGAAAAAAAAAAGAAAGTTGTAGTGTGTTGGGAGGATGATGGGGTCAAATACATTTCTTCTTAGAAATATACCTCATCTGGTTGTCCTGGATATTCGTGGCCTTCTCCTTGAGAAAGTTCTGTTATACTGGATTTGTGGCTTCGCAATGATCTAGCATGTACATCTTCGAGGAAGACATCCACAACTTCCATGCCTGAGACTCGAGTTTCCTGACCTTGGCAACAGCACAGCAACATCTTTCTTCCTCCTGAGACACAGGCCAAGTGAGCTGGCTTGAGTTGCTTGTTAGTTACAGTGCCTTAGTTACCAGGGTTCCATATTCTGTTCCATTGTGAGGGAGGCAGGGTCACCTTTCAGGGCCCAATGGCCAAAGATCCTTGCTCACAGAAGACCTCACCAAAGACATACTGGAGGCTGAATCTCTCCTCCAATCTCACAATATACATGTGGATGTAGTAAACTGCACACCTTATTTGTCCAATCACAATGTCTTCCACTAGGCCCAACTACCAGTCTGGTCTCAGGCTCAAGGAGCCTTTCTTAGGTAAGATCCAGACTTAAGGGTCAATATTGCCCTCATCCTTTACAAAACATTTGCTTCACAGTGCCTTCTCTGCCTGCATTTTGCCCCTTGTCGAATTTTTTTTTGTTTTTGCTAGTCTTGGGACTTGACCTCAGAGTGTGAACATTGTTCTTGGGTTTTCTTTAGGCTTTCGCTGTCCCACCGAGCCACAGCACCACTTGCAGCGTTTTCTGTGTATGTGGTAATGAGGAATCAAACCTGAGTATTTTTGCGTGGTAGCCAAGTACTCTACCACTAGGTCAAACACACAGGGCATCTTGCACATATTTTTGACGTCAATCTACTAGGATATTATTAGGTTTCTGTACCCTAATCACTTTTTTCCTGATGATTAGTTTTGCTGTCCAGTGTAAAAAATGCAAGAGGGAAAAACACAGAAGAATTAGTGAAATTTTAAAAAAAGCATTACACACATAGATAAGTGTTCATTCTTTGTAGGAGAAAGGATACTTTGATATGATGATGATGACTTTATAATTACTATGTCAGGGTTGAGAGTTTGGCATAGTGGTAGAGTGCTAGCCTAGCATCCATGAAGATCCGGGTTTGATTGCTCAGTATCACATAGATAGAAAATCTAGATGTGGCACTGTGGCTCAAGTGGCAGAGGGCTAGACTTGAGAAAACCCGAGGACAGTGCTCAGGCCCTGAATTCAAGCCCCAAGACTGGCAGAAAGATAAAAGAAAATTAAAATGCTTTTTACAAGCTAATTCACTCACAGCATTTGCTTCTGAAATCCTCGCTTCCGCATCTTGTGAAATACCCCTTTCCCTCGACGTAGACAAGAAAAACAGATCCATCCCATGGTCCATTGTGAGGCCACTGGTTGGGCAAAAAGCTAGTCGTGCAGCAACACATAAGTTTTATTCTAATACTTTCCAAACTTTGTACTCAAATATGCTACCTACTTACCAACTTAGGTCATTTATCCTTATGCTACACCTTTTCTTCATTACTGCAATATTCTTACACTCCTGCGTTAATCCTCTTGTACCTCCCCTGGCCTCTCTCATTCTTTTTTTTCTATCTCTGGACCTCTGCTCGTATTTCAACCCTTACTCTGCACGGATCTACACTTGTTGGCTGTTGAGCAATATTGTATATGCAGGTGGTTAATTATTCTCTAGGCTCAGAGGTACTTAAAGACAATAGAGATTGGATTGAGAGGCTTATTGTTTTGGGTATAAATCGCTTATCATTGGTTGTATTAGACTGGTCTGTAAGTGCACAAAAAGAAAGAGTGATAATACCA
Source organism: Megascapheus bottae (assembly GCF_031878675.1). NCBI lineage: Eukaryota > Metazoa > Chordata > Mammalia > Rodentia > Geomyidae > Megascapheus > Megascapheus bottae. Next base: position 493,814 of record NW_028327283.1, read on the forward strand.
ATCAAATCTTGTGAACATCTGGTGTCTGCCAGCTACAGAGATCTAGGTTGGTTATATCTGAAAAACTATAATTGTATTTAGTAGTAAACTTGCTCCCATTTTCAAATGGGCAGAACAAGAAACTCAAGAAAATGTCAAATCAAGAAACAACATCCCCCACCCAATGTAAACAGACAATTTAACAGTCACTCGAAAACCTATAGGAGAGTCTTCCAAGTGCTACACAAATGCAATTGATAAACATCATTAATGGAAAATGTGAAAATATAAAGAAAGAGATAATGGAGGAAGCCATAGCTGAACAAGAGGAAAGCATAAACAAGGTGATAAGTGAAAAAGAAGAAGCCATAAAGGAGGCCATAATAAAGGATTTTCAAAGAAAGATGGATGAATTCATAGAATCCACAAATAAAAACGTGAGCAAACTCCAGCAAATGTCCGAAGAAAAGGAAGCTACTGAGCTAATCATTCAAAAGGAAATCAAGGAGATAAAGAAATCCATACATGATCTAAAACAAGAGATGCAAGGCATCAAAAATGAGCAAATAGAAGCAAAGGAGATGAAAACAAAGTAGATAGCTTTGATAGCAGGTTAGCAAATGCAGAGGAGAGAATTTCCGGGGCTGAAGATAATTTAGGTATTATAGAGAAAGAACAGAAAATGAGTCAATCCAAATCTAGGATATATGAGAGAGAGCTTCAGGAGGTTCAAGATACAATTAGGAAGCCTAATTTAAGGCTAGTTGGTATTGAGGAGGGCGTGGAGAAAGAGGTTAATGATATTGGAAATATACTTCAGGGAATCATCTCAGAGAATTTCCCAAATATCCAGAAGGGCAGGCCCACTCCTTGCACACCCCTCGACTCCAGTTTTAGCTCCTCTTGGACTGGGTGTCCAGCCTACCCCCTCCTACACTCACAAAGAGTCTACAATTGTCTTCCCAGGGTCCTTTCTTCTGCCAGCCAGAGTACAGACTGTGCACATCTTGCCGATCACAGAGCTCAAAGCCAAAGGCTGAGATGCAGAAGGGGGTGACCCAGTAGCTGCACAAGGCCCATGGATCATCCTGTGCATCCCCCAGCCTATGACTTCCCCCACCCCCTTGGCAGGGAAGCTCCATGCCCACATCCTGATCCCTGGTCCCCTCCAATTCCATTCTCCCTTGGATTTTGCAGACTGTCTACCATCAGGATCTAAAATTCTATTCATCACTTTATGTCCTTATCACTGATTTGCTACTTTGGCAGGATCTCCCCGTGCCGGGAGAGTGGGCATTGCATGTACTCTCTGTGGAGAAGTTGCCCCAGGAGAAGAAATATGCACTTCATGTGAGTGTTGGACAGGGCAGGAGGGCTCCCTAGGATCAGAAGCCACAGGAGGGGTGCAGATGGGGGAATGCTAGGGGCCCCAGGGGACAGTGGGAGTTAGGGCACAGTTGGTTCCTTCTGCAGGGTTGACACCGCTTCACAAACCCAACAGAATGAGGTTCACATTACAGATATCAGAGACAGTGCAGATTGCCAATGGGCACAGGGGTCACTGTCACCCCCAGATGCTGGCTGCATGCTGGGATGCACGCAGAGATGTTTTCAAGATCAGATAATGAGGATGTTGCAGGGTGTAACCATTCTTTTCAGATGGCTCTCTAGCTCTCTTGAGCTTCATCTCTATCTTTGGCTTTTTCTTGGCAGTTAACTGGAAATGAGAGTTTCATGGACTTTCCTTTCTGGACTGGCTTCAAACAGAAGCTATGCACAGTTTTCAAACCATACTCTACTGAAGAAGGGAAGCTTGATCTTGTGCTTAACTCGGTTGCACTTTGGCTCCGTTTGCTATGCCTCACGGGAGGGGGCTCATCATTTGTGGACTAAGATCTCATGACCTTCAAAGCCAAATGCTACCGGAAAGTTCAGGGTCCCAGCCTATGTGATGGGCCGGGGTGAATACATTCTCTGTTGTGCTGGGTCATCAACCCATGTTTTAAACTGGAAGTAGGCAGTGCCACATTTGATAAGAACATCTGCCAGAGATTGTCACCTCATGAAAGCAGATTCTAAATTTGTATTCCATTTCCTGTGGTGGAGAAATCCCCTCCAAGTTAGACAGGCTCACATCCACCTGCAGGTCATACTCCTAATGCACCCTTGAGTGTCCTCATGGTATTGGGATCTAAGTTTGTAGGGAATGCTGGTTTAGTACATGAATTAGCTGGAAAAGTGATGACAAACGTGTTGTGGATTAATATGAGAACAATTTAAGAAGCCCTGGAGGAGCATCAACCTGACCCTCTGTGGAGCTATAAATCCGATAGGAAGTTCCAGACTGAGAAACAATCACATGGCTTTGTGTTTGGCATCCAGACAAGTGAGTGCATGTCTTACCTGTCAGCCAATACAGAGGAGGACATGAATAAGTGGGTGGAAAGCATCTGTCAGACCCCTGTCTGGGGGCAGGTGGAGAGAACATAGGAAGGTAGATACCATGGCCGTGGTAGGGCCAAAAAAAAGGGTAAAAGAGGCAAAGGAACCAGGTACTGGTAGCTCAAGACTGTCATCCTAGCTACTCAGGAGTTTGAGATCTGAGGATCACAATTCAAAGCCAGCCCAGGACAGAAACTCCATGAGAATCTTATCTGCAATAAACTACTGAATGAAAGAAGCTCAAGTTCAGTGCCAGCATCCAGGCCTAGCGTTCAAAACCCAGGACTGGCAGAAAAAAGTATCAAAGGACAAGAAGCTGGCCAAAAGTTAGAGGGACTCTATCTTGGCAAACAATACAATTTTAAGTTGCACTCAGAAGACTTGCACAAAATCTGGAAATGCCTGAGACCTGTCTATGTATGTTTCCTGTTTGTCTAAATACATATGTTTATGCATTTATATATTAGTATAGAGAAACAGATCAATACATATGACTATACATATATACATAGCCAGACACTTATGGGTGGGTGGTATACTGTGTGACAGTGTGTGTTTGTGTTTTGTGGATGGCTATCTCTGTTTAAGAAAGATAGAAAATATGTAAATATCTTTAGAAAGGCAGCTATTTCTCAATGTATAAACAAAACAGCTGCAGGTATATTATAGGTAGTACTCAGCTTAAAACTGTAGCAATACATAGATGGGTAATTTCAATAAATATTTCCTGTGATATAAAAAGAGAACTAAAACACAGAAAAACATTATTGGTCATTGTAAAATATCATTTTCTCAATATGTTAGGGAAAAAAGCATATATTTCTCACAAATCAATTTCCACTTTTATATTTTAAAATATCTAACACTTAGGATGGGAAAGTAAAGTCATTACCTTTACAGTAAGGAATATTTGTATCTCATGTATGTTTGTGTCTTTTTTTCTATGACTCATTTTAGATGTCCAGGTAATGGAAAATGTGTTCAAGACCTGCCAGGAAAGTCCACATGAATGTCTTTGTGAAGTAGCAGTTGCAAGTAGTATCAAAGTGGAGGAAAACGGGAAGATTAGCAACAACTTTAAATTTGAGCTCTACACACAATCCAGAGCTGATTAGGAATAACGGTAACAACTTAGGGGTGAGGACTGAGGAGTTCATTAAGTGTCAGAACATGCTTCTGTCTCCTAAGCCTGATGAGATGCATGCTGCATATAGATCTCGTATGTCTCCTGTTCTTAAAAAATCCATCGGATATTCAGAGCATTTTATTCATGATTGTGACAGTCCAAAAGATCTGCAGTATCATAATTCTGTTCTCCCTGCCCAAGAAATTCTTCAGGGAGGGAGGAAAACTGCTAAATGAACTGTGTGATGAAAAATATTGTACTTAACACCGACGATCACTACACATCCGAAAATGTACACAGGAGAGACCCTCATATATGTAGTGAATGTGAGAAATCTTTCAGTAATGAAATACGCCTTACAATACCTCAGAGTAAATATCCTGAGATATGTGATGTGTACATCAAGTGTGAAAATTAATGTCTGTGAACTCATACCTGACGCTAAAACCTCGATCTCCAACAGAAGACAAACCTTATGAATATGAGGAACGTAACAAAATTTCTGCCCAGAATTCAGCTCTCAGCACACATCAGAGATCTCACACAGAAGAGAAATCTTATGAATGGGATAATTTGGGAAGACTTTTAGACTGAAATCATACCTCACTTTGCACCAGAGAAGACACACAGAAGAGAAACCTTATGAATGTAACAAATGTGAAAAGTCTTTCACCCAGAAGATACACCTTCGGGTTCATCAAATAACACACACAGGAGAGAAATCTTATAAGTGTAATGAATGTGGAAAGTCTTTCCAAGGGAAGGGAAAACTTCGTGTTCATCAGAGAATACACACAGGAGTGAAACCTTATGAATGTAACCAATGTGTAAAGTCTTTCAGACAGAAATCTTCCCTCAAATTGCATCAAAGAACACACACAGGAGAGAAACCTGATGTGTGCAACAAATGTGGAAAGACCTTCAAGTGGAAGTCATATCTTGATGGGCATAATAGAACACACACAGGAGAGAAAACTTATGCATGTAGTGAATGCGGAAAGTCTTTCAAATGGAAGGTAAAACTCCATGTTCATCAGAGAATATACTCAGGAGAAACACCTTATGAGTGTAACATATGTGGAAAGTCCTTCACACAGAAGCCAAACCTCAACATGCATAAGACAATTCAAACAGGAGAAAAACCTTATGAATGTAACCGATGTGGAATGTCTTTCAAATGGAAGTCTTCCCTCAAATTGCATCAGAGAACACACACAGGAGAGAAACTGTACGAGTGCATCAAATGTGGTAAGACCTTCAGATGGAAGTCACATTACAGGAGGCATAACAGAATTCACACATATTAGAAACCTTAGGAATATAACCAAATTGAAAGTCTTTCGTGCAGTATTCACCCTTCAGGAAGAGTAAGAGAGTTCACACATATGAGAAGCCTTAGCAATGTAATAAATAGGAAAGACTTTTTAGTCTGTGGAAGAAAACTCAGCTTGTGTCACAGAACCAACACAAGATAAAACCGTTAATGAATGTAGCAAATGTTCAGTCTTTTCCCCAGAAGGCACAAGTCAAGATTTATCACTAAACACCCACAGGATAGAATCCTATGAATAAAATGAAAGGGAAATTTTTTTGAAGAACTCATAGTTGAGTTTGCATGATACCACACAGACACAGGATAAAAATCGTATGAATATAAGAATATGAAAAATCCATCATGAACGCATGACTAAGTATAAAATGCACATAGGAGAGAAAAACCTTATGAATATTACAAATGTGGAAAGTATTTGACCTGGAAGGCATACTTCTGTGTTCATCACAAACCTGATTCCCACAGAAGAAAAGAAAACTAATGAATAGAACAAATGTCCAATGACTTTTAATCAGAAGTCAGTCTTCAGTACATTTCAGAACATACACAATAGAGAAATTCTGAGTAATGAAAAACATATAGTTATATATAGAATCTGTGTATATGGGAGCATTAGGGTAAGTCTTCTAAAAAAAGTCAACCTTCAGCAAGCATTAAGAGAACTCACAGAAGAAATAATAGCATGTAGGAAAACCTTTGTCAGAAACCTCTAAAAGCTGACTGTGTGGCTTAGAGGTAGAGTGCTAAACTATCAAGGATAAAGGCCTGGGTTAGATTCCTCAATACTACGTGAAAAGAGCAAGCCAGAAGCAGCACTGTGGTTCAAAAGGTAGAGTGGTAACCTTGAGCAAAAGTAGCTCAGGCCCTGAGTTCAAGCCTAATGATTGGAGAGAGAGAGACAGAGAGACAGAGAGAAAGAGAGAGAGAGAGAGAGAGAGAGAGAGAGAGAGAAAGAGAGAGACAGAAAGAGAGAGAGAAAGAGAGAAAAGAGAGAGAAACAGGAACTTCTCAATTTTACAGAGATAGAGACAGAGAGACAGAGAGAGAGAGAGAGAGAGAGACAGAGAGAGACAGAGAGAGAGACAGAGAGAGAGAGAGACAGAGACAGAGACAGAGAGAGAGACAGAGAGAGAGACAGAAAGAGAGACAGAAAGAGAGACAGAAAGAGAGAAAAGAGACAGAAAGAGAGAGAAACAGGAAGTTCTAAATTTTACAGAGATGGAGGAGACAGAAACTAATTTCTAAACTTTACAGTCTTTCTATTTCCTTACAAATTCGTCTATGTCATTCTTTCTGACAGAAGCACAGAATTCCATTGTGTAAAAATACCATATTTGATCTACTCATCAACTGACCGGCATCTGGGTTGGTTCCATACCTTTGCTATAGTAAATAGTGCTGTGATAAATGTTATTGTTCTAGTGAATTTAGTATGTCCTATCTGGACGAATGGCAAGTAGTGAAATTGCTGGATCACAGGGGAGCTCTATGTTTAGTCTTTTTGGGATGCTGCCATAGTGCTTTACATAGTGGTTGAACGAGTTTGCAATCCCACCAGCAGTGTAGTAGTGATCCCTCCTGGCCACATCCCCTCCAGCATACGTTATTAGATTTCTGGATCTTGGCCATTCTAACTGGATTGAGGAGGAAAAGGGAAAGAGGAACTGAAACTTTCTCTCCTTACGGATGACATGATTCTGTATTTAAAGAACCCTATAGACTCTACTCCGAAGCTGCTTGAGCTGATATAAAACTTTGGTAAGGTAGCAGGGTATAAAAATAACCCTCAATGTCAACTGCCTTCCTATATGCCAACAAATGAGAGGAATGAGGCAAGAATCAGGATAGCAACTCATTTTGCTATCAAAGAAAATAAATACCTAGGAATTAACTTAGAATGTAAAGCAGCTTTTTGATGGAACTATAAACCCTGGAGAAGGAAATTAACGGAGAACTGAGCAAATGCAAAAACCTATGCTCCTGGTTTGGAAGAGGTAATATTGTAAAAATGGCAATCTTGATAAGGACTATCTACAAATTCAGTGCAATATTCATCAATATCCCATGTCATTCTTTAAAGAAACAGAAGAGGAAATCCAAAAGTTCACTTGGAATAATAAAAGACCCCTTATTGTCTGTCTTCTTGCATGATACATAATGTTTAATCTCACCTTCTCCACCAAAATCTCACCTTTCTCATTGAGACATAGGTGGCCGTGTTTACTAGCAGCAAAGGCTCAAACGCGCAGTTTCAGGTGTCACCACTGTATCTGTTACTGGGTAGATCCAACTCTGTCATCGATTCTGAGGTCTGCTCTGGGAGTCTTGGTCACAAGTTGTTCTGTGCCATCTGCTGCCAGCCTGTGCCTATTTGCTTCCTTTTCCTCCAGCAGCCTACAACAGGGAATGAAGTTCAGGCTCTGATGCTCTCCTTCATATGCAGGGCAGGATGAGCCCAACCCTCCCTCATCTTCCTCTTCCAATTTTTGGGAAAAAAATGTGCTGGCTGAAGTCCTCAGATGTGGCGCATGGCTGATCCACACTTTTAATCCAGGCTGGTCAGGAGGCTGAGATCTGAGTATGGAAGTTCCAAGTCACCTAGAACAGGAAAGTCTGATAGATTCTTACTACCAAAAATAAAACAGCTGGGAATGGAATTTGGGCTCAAGTGGTAAAGGGCTAGTCTTGAGTACAAATGCTTAGTGCCAAGGCCCTGAGTTCAGGCTCCAGCAGTGCAACCAACCTCACTTTACTGAGATTTTAGCTTTATCCATGTAGGCACATCTCACTGGAATCTTTGCTGGTAGAGATAGACTTCATAATTTTGTCTCAAGGTAAAGGTCCTCCTGGGGTAGTACGCAAAAGGTGTCATGGAGAGAGGAGCCCCACTTGCTCCAGGTTTGAAGATGGCATAGGTCAAGCCAGCATGGAGTTGGCACATCAGTCTTTTTCCTAGCACCACCTACCAGTGAATGTCCAATGACATTGATTGTTGTGGGATTGTGTGATTGAAGTGCCCCATTAAGGGCAGTGTTAGCACATCCAAACTTGGATACCAGGAATGCTGAAATCTCAAAGCTAAGGTTTCTGTTGGCTACAGAAATGCTGGTGTGTCTGTGATTCACTAAAAGTTCAGGTGCAAAGATTCTGAAGCTTGATGCCATGTGTTTATTCCATTTAGTAAATTATTTTAATGCACTGTATAAGTTAAAACATTTGATAAGAGTCAGGGGTAGTGAAAACATTGTTCTTGAATTCAGGTGTCTGGCAGGGTAATGGGGGGTGTTGGTGGCTGGGTCTATGAAGCTGGAGCTGCTATCAAACCATGGATCATGTTCCTCTTTGTCTGAGAGAAATGATTCCAAAGATGAAATTTGAATGGTGAGGAAAAGATGATGATGTACTCAGGAAATTTCTCCTAAACAAATGCTCATGTGGAAGTGGGATGGGGGCTGGGCATGTCTGAGGCAGAGCTTAAGGGGGCTTCTCATGGCGTTGAGAACATTCCTTGCGACTTCAGGCATGCAGCAGGGTGTTTTAGATGACCATTGTGAGATGGATGGAATAAGACTGGAGACAAGATGAATGCTGGGATCCTGCAATGCTCTTGCATAAGTGGCTGGTGGCTCACCTGAAAGAACTAATTATGTCTAAAAAAGAAATCAGGAATTTGTTTTTATAATACCTGTAATCCGAGGCATATTCAGGATCCTGATCTTAGTATTGTGGTTTAAAACCAACCCAGCAAAGGGAAACATGCATGAGACTCTTACTCCCAGGTTAGAGCAAGAACAAAGATTGAAGTAGAGCTGTGGCTCAAGAGCTAGAGTGCTACCTTGAGCAAAGAAAAGCTAAGAAAAAGCTCCAGGTCTTGAGTTCAAGGCCAGGAATGAAAGAAGGAAGGTAAAAAAGGGAAGTATGTGAGGAAGGGAAATATATAAATGAAAGAGAGAAGGAACTAGAAATTTAAAACTAGAGAATATTTAAAAGTCATCAGTCCTTCTAAGAAAAGTGTTGGAGTATGGGTTCTATATGTGGTGAACTGGAAGCCCAGCAGTGACTTGTTAACCAAAGAGTCACCATGATGAGCAAAGGATAGAAATCTGCATGAGCCTCTTAGCGGATGGAGTCACAGAAGAGAACCTCAGCTCCCATCCCATAGTTAGAAGTATATAGAGATGGGGAAGTTGGCATCACCTTGATGTCATTGTGTCCATGGAGACTGGAAGCCATGGCTCTGTGAAAGCACAATGTTCTGGTTACTGAGCTGGGAGGCTGAGGAGAGCCACGTCCTGGCCATGAAGAAATCAGGGTGGCAGCAGAGCAACTCTGCTGCAGTGTGTGCCTGCTTGGCTGTTCTTATTCTGTGGTGGATCAGGCCGGAGCGGGTGATAGTAACTGTTTTGTGGTCACAAGCCCTTCACCAAGAGCTTCCTCTGGGATCCTCATAAGCTACAGGGTGGCTGGTGTTGGGATGTGTGTGGGGTGGAAGTGACAGAGGGATGGACGCATGGCAAGGTGGGTGAAGAGATGAGAGGAATGATGAGAGCCCAGTTCATTGGTTTCCAAGGTTAACGGGTGGGAGGTAGAGAGGCATGATGGAGGAATGATGGAGGCAGGGGAAGGTGGTGACAGAGTGAGGCCATCTGTAGTGCCAGCTTGGCCATCATCTGAAGCCCATAGGCAGCTACCTGATCCTTCACTTAGTCCTGCTCCTTGTGGAGGGAATGTCATGTGTACCCAGAGCTAGGGGTGTGGCAATGTTAGTAGCACCTGGAGACCCATTGGCCTCTACCTGGGTGAGGGGTTGTAATGGCTCCCATGCTGGGTGGCCTGATAGCTATGGAACAGATCTCTCCTTAGCTACCACAGTCAGTGGCTGCTCTCCATCTAGGGTTAGGGCACCTGCTCAGCCCTCAGGACACCCCATGCCAGGACAGAGGCCTACAATTCAGATGGCAGCACAGGGGTGAAGATGATCTCACCGTAGCCCTAGTTACATGGCTGCCCCAGCATGCAGGACAGGATGAGCTGGAGGAAGATGTTCTCTGTGTTTTTCCACAGCCTATCCCGGCCTCTTCTTGTGTTCAAAAATTAGCACTGTACCATTTGAGTCATAGGTCAAGTTCTGGCTTTTTGCTGCCTAATTGAAGACAAGTGCCTTTAGACTTTTACTGACTAGACTGGCTTTCCACTGTGATCTTCAGAGCTCAGCCTGCTGGGTGGCTAAGATTAGAGGAATGAGCATTTAGTTCTTTATTTAGAGCATTCACTTATTGATTTATTTAGAGCATTTACTTAGTTAATTTAAGGTGCGTTTACTTTGGACAGATGCATAGAGGCCTCTCTCAGAAGCTTCTGGAAGTGGGGTGTAAAAGTCATCCTGTTCTCGAGTGTCTCTTACCCCCCTCCCAGCACATAAGTGCACATCTCTGCAGGACAGCCACAGCATTAGAGTCCTGCAAGAAAGGGGCTTTTGTAGAGGGCTCAGGATGGAGAGAGAAGGCTCTCACTTTCCTTGTACCGAATGTGCCCACAGCATCATGTGTTCCATCTATAAGATGTGAATGGACTTCTACCCCAGTGATTTCTACGAGTTCAAGAACTGCCACACCCTGACACAACTCAAGCTCTATATGAGGCTCCACATGCCGGCTTTGGACCTGCTCTTCTAAACACATACTTTTTGACCAGCTGGAGGAATGTGCGACCAGTAAGACCAAGAAAAAGTAGAAGTCCTGGTGTGGGTGCCTCAGAGCCTGTGAGTAGGAAGCCCATGTGGTCTAGATATTGGTTGGCCCTTACTTCTACAGAGCTTGGCAAAATGCCCTTTATGGGTGGTGTCATCCAGGTAATGTCTGTCCTCTGAAAGGACTCGGGAATAAGCACTCATTAGAAAGACCCTACATCTCCTCAGTGTTCAGTCCAAACTCCAGTTCTACAGGTTCCTCCATTAGATCCTCATGGAAGTTGAGTGACACTTCAACTTGCAGAGTCCACTCTGTTCACTCTGTACCTATTTCCATTCTTAGGTTTGGGTCATCGTGGAAGAGCTTATCCTGAACTGCGGATGAAAAACCCACCAATGGAACTGGTGACTGATGGAGACTGAGAATCATCACTGCAATCCAGAAAACATGGGCCTTCTGTAGAAATTACCAAACAGGTTTAGAGTCCTGTGGATATACCTTTTGCTCTGAACCCCATGTGTGACACAGTTGAACCTGCAGATACTATGGAGGAAGAAAAAGAGCAGCCGGATTTCCTTCCGTTTCCTTTCACACTCCACCCAGAGTCAGTCAATCTGAGTCAGAGTAACACTCCACTTATTGTGCAAGCTGAAGGGGCACACGCTGGGCTCATGGAAAATGTCCCCATGTGAAGCAGCAAGTGTACTCTCAATACTGGATTCATTGGAGGAAAATGAATCCATCCTCACAGAATATCCAGACCCATCCATCTCGCTAAAACAGACTCAATCTCCATTTGACAAACCAGAATCCATCCCCCTCTTAACTCAGGAAGGACATTCTGTTTCTCATGAGGAAGGAGACCCTTCTGAGGACTCTGAAGGAGAATTACTGTCTGAAGGCAACTTGGAGGCCAGTCTGGATTTAGAACTTCCCTGTCCCCTTCCTAAAAAGACATCTCTTTATCTTGCTCTCATGATTCTTGTCAAGTATTCATTGTATTTACTTTGCTAACTATTAAACTCTCATTGTTAATATTATGGTGTGCAGTTCTTCAGTGCTTATTATACTGTGTTTTATTTTCCACTTAGAATGTGAGACCTCAGACACATAGGTCCTGGGTGGCCAAAAACCAGACAGGTCTGGTCCCATAGAAGACAACCTTACTGGATATACAGGGAACCATGAAATGCATGGAATCACCAGGAATCTAGGCCAGGCCTCCATGGAAAGACAAGTCAGCTACCAAAGCTTAAGGACAGAGCAGATGCCTGGAAATGTGTTTTGTCAATCGGGAGAAGTGCCAGAGTAAATGTAATATTATGTGGGACTCTGTTCTGTGAGTTCAAGTTTGTTTATATATCCATTGTGCTTTGTAAAAATATTTAAGAAAATTAAAACTCCACAATAGCATCAAAAATCTACTTTGGCTTTGAATGTGGCCTAGTTGTAGAGTGCTCGCCTAGTATACAAGAAGACCTTGATTCAATTCCTCGTCACTGCATACACAGAAAAAGCAGATGGGGCACAGTGGCTCAGGTGTCAGAGTGCCACCCTTGAACAAATGTGGCCAAGGACAGTTCCTGGTCCCTCAGTTCAAGCCCCAGGACTAGCCAAACAAGAAATCATGCCATTTTCCACACATTTGGAAATAAATCTGTTTTATCTAACCCTACTTCGTTTTTGCCAGTCCAGGCTGTGTGCCACCAAGCCAAACTACTGGCCCCCAACTTTACTATTTTTAATCATTTAATTTTTTAACATAATCATATTTCATGCTGTCTGTATTAATACCATAAACAGTATGCTTAGTGTAATAATGTTCAAGGTAAAACATAAGAAATTAATAACTAAAATTCCTTTTTTATTATTTTTATAGCATTACTACAATTTTATGAGAAAAATTACCTAGAATGTTTATTTTAGAGTTCAAGTAATCCATTTTGAAAAATATATCAACCTACATCATTTATTTGAACACATTTTAAACTATTTTTTTCAGGTATGAAAAGACATATATATTTGTTGTGAATGAAATTTATGACTTGGGGGGGATGGGAAAGAGAAAAGGGGAAGGGGGTAACAGTGTTTACAAGAAATGTACTCATTACATATGTAACAGCAATCTCTTTGTATATCACCTTGACAACAAATTTTTTGAAAAGTACATTAAGTTTAAATGTCTACTTTGGGCAGAATTTTTTTTTTTTGCCAGTAATGGGCTTAGACTCAGGACCTGAGCACGATCCTTGTTTTTGTTTTTGTTTATTCTTAAGGCGCAAGTTCTATCACATGTGCCACAGCACCACTTTTATTTTTTTTATCTATGTTGTGCTGAGGAATTGATCTTGGGTCTTCATTCATGCTCGGCAAGAACTCTTCCACTAGGCTTAACTTATGGCCCCAGTGGGAAGGAAGTTTTCCATAAAATATGTAGGAAATATGTCCACTAAGGAAAAGCCATCAAAAATAGAAGAAAAATTATATACTTAGATAACGACATGCCAGTATTATGGCAGATCTCTGTAATTCTAGCTTCAAGAGTGGCCTATTTGGACCGGGAGTTGGCAGGCTGAAGTAAAGTGCTATCCTTGAGCAAGCCCTAGGACAGTGCTCTGGCCATGAGTTGAAGCCATAGAACATGCAAAAAATAATAATTTAATGCCCGTGACTGGTGGCTCACCCTGGTAATCCTAGCAACCCTGGAGGATCTAGGTTCAAAGACGGCCCAGGCATAAAAATCTGTGAGAATCTTATTTCCAAATAATCCAGAAAATTCAAAATGACAATGTGCCTCAAGTGGTAGAGCTCTTGCCTTGAGCTGAAGAGCTTAAGGTAAACATCCAGGCCCAGATTTCAAGCCCCATGAGTGAAAAAAAGAAAAAGAAAAAGAAAGCCCTTATCTAAGGCTGGAGTGCACACTAGTGGTAGTTTGCTTGCCTAGTACTCACAAAGCCCTGTGTTCAATTACTCTGTACCACTTACACCAAAAAAAAAGCTGGAAATGATCTCAGAAGGTTGGGTTCTGAGGATCACAGTTCAAAGCCAGGCCAGACACTAAAGTCCATGAAACTGTTACTTGAGCACCAGAAAACCAGAAGTGACACTGTGGCTCCAGGTGTTTAAGGTTGTAGCCTTGAGCTGAAGAGCCCAGGGACACTGCCCAGGTGCACAATTAAAGTCTTACAACCAAGAGAGAGAGAGAGAGAGAGAGAGAGAGAGAGACAGAGACAGAGACAGAGACAGAGACAGAGAGAGACAGAGAGACACACAGAGAGAGAGAGACAGACAGGTAGACAGACAGAGACAGACAGAGACAGAGAGACAGAGACAGAGACATCAAATAATTTTGGGCTGGGAGTTTGGCCTAGTGGTAGAGTGCTTGCCTAGCATGCACGAAGACCTGGGTTCAATTCCTCAACACCACATACATAGAAAAATGCTGGAAGTGGTGCTGAGGCTGAAGTGGTAGAGCCCTAGCCTTGAGAACATATAAGGACAGTGCTCAGTCCCTGAGTTCAAGCCCAGGACTGGCCAAATCAAAAGTACTAGAGCACTGGCATTGAACTGAAGATCTGAGGAACAGCCCAGGCACAGAGTTCAAGCACCGCAAACATCAACAACAAAATCTATGAAATGGCAGTGGTGGTTTTAAGCTAAGCAAAAATAGAGTAGAAACTGGTAAAATACATATTTGTGTGTAAGCAAAATCGCCAGACTTATGCATTAGAACAGGATAGCAACTTGAAAAAAAATTTTGTTTTCCATCTCACTAGGTCCTGTCTCTTAATTTATTCAAGTAAGTAAAATGCTGGGTTTTATAATCATTGCTCTGAATATTAGAAAATCATAATATCTCTCATTAACCAACAAAGACCAGGAACTGGGGCTTCGTTCAAATGGCAGAGTATCAGGCAAGAGAAGAAAAAATTGAAGTAAGAACTTGAAGTTCTTGATCCAGAACCTGCATAGTAACAGAGCAGCAGCCTGGTGATGGTACCTCACACCTATAATCTTAGCTAATCAATAGGCTAAGATCTGAGAATCAAAGTTTAAAGCCAGCCAAAGTACTCAGTTCACTGCCAGAGAAACCAGAAGTGGCACTGTGGCTCACAGATTAAAGCACTAGCCTTGAGCTGAAGAGCTCAGGGACAGTGCGCAGGCCCCGAGTTCAAGCCCCATGATTGACAAAAATCAAACAAGCAAACAAAAGTCACAAAGAAGCCTGCAGACCACAGTGGTTCTGTTGAGTCTCTTCTCTATGGGGATCAGGAAATATTTCACTTTTTCTGTCTCTTCCCATCTCAACATTCATACTAAAATAAGACTGTGTTGAAAGTTTCAATTTATAAAAATGTTTTTCATGAAGCACCCTGAAATATTCATCGCTTATATCTCAATTGAACATAATTGATTTGGGGCTGCATTGGTAGAGTGCTAGCCTTGAGCAGAAAAGGTCAGGGATAGAGCTGAAGCACTCAGTTGAAGACCCAGTGCCAACACACAAAAGAAATTATGCACTTTATACATATTTTCTAATTTCTTAATGAATTTTTCAGTCTGTATAAATATAGGGTACATTCCTTGTTACTTAAGTAAGATTGCTCTTTTTTTTTCTTTTTGCCAGTCCTACGGCTTGGACTCAGGGCCTAGACATTTTCATTGGACTCGCTTGCCCTAGGTGAGTGCTCTGCCTCTTGAGACACAGCGCCACTTCTAGCTTTTTTCTGAGTATGCGGTACCGGTGAATAGAACCTAGGTCTTCATGCATTCTAGGTGAGCACTCTACCATTAGGCTACATTCCCAGGCAGTGAGATTCTTCTTACAGTCATTGTATGTTCACAGAGTTTGATCTCACACACTGTAGGGCCCTGGTTGGCTTTGACCTGTGATCCTAAGCCCTGAGCCTCCTAAGTAGCTGAAATTAAGATGTGAGCCAGCATGATGGCTTCCATTCTTTTTTCTACAAAAATATATGTAGTTATGTAAAATATATCTATAGCTGAAAAAATGAATCTCTCCCAAACAAATCTTCAAAGAAACAACCATCCTATTAAAAGGTGGGTTAAAGACTTAAAAGAGTATTCTCTGAAGAAAAAATTAAAATGGGCTTTAGACACATGAAGAAATGCTCCATATCTCTAGCAATAAGGGAAATGAAAATCAAAACAACTTTGAGATTCCACCTGACTCCAGTTAGAATGGCCATCATCAAAAAATCTAATAAGAGATACTGGTGGGGAAGTGACCAGGGGGATCACACCTACACTGTTGGTGTGAGTGTAAACTCGTTCAACCACCAGGGAAAGCAGTGTGGTGGTTCCTCAAAAGACTGAACATAGAGCTCCCCTATGATCCAGCAAATCCACTACTTGGCATCTACCCAATTGTCCAGAAAAAAGGACATACTAAAGCTACTAGCACAATGATGCTCATTGCAGCACTATTTACCATAGCAAAGATATGAAACAAACCCAGATGCCACTCAGTAGATGACTGAATCAAGAAGATGTGGTACTTATACACAATGGAATGCTATGCTGCCATCAGAAGGAATGACATCGCCCCATTTGTAAGGAAATGGAAAGACTTGGAAAAATTCATATTAAGTGAAGCAAGCCAGACCCAAAGAAACATAAGCTCAATGGTTTCCCTCATTTGTAATAATTAGTTCACATCTAGGACTCTCCTAGAAGCGGATTACAATAACTCAAAAACCTAGGTATATAAGGTCATATAGGATGAGACTAAATGAAAGGATCTCTAGGATATGGGAACAAGAGCTATATCTTGTGTCATCGTTGCTCTTAATCTTGTGTGATTTTTGTCCTTGATCTACTATGTTATTTCTCATCTCTTATTTTGCCCTTTGGTTAATGTCAGATTGTTACTATATCTGATTTTTTCCCTGGCATATTGTATATATGTTTATTTGTTTATGTCAAATAGGAAAGGGAAGGGGGGAAACAAGATGATTGGGAAGGGGAGGGGAGAGGGAACTGGGGACAAAACCATTTGGAGTGGAATAAATGTGTGAGAAGTAATGCAGTCCACTACCTGTAAATGTAATCGTAACCCCTCTATACATTACCCTGAAAATAAAAAAGAGACTATAAAAATATCTGTAGAAAATGAGGATGGATGATGGAAACAACCAGATGCCCTACTACAAAAAATGTGATACAGGCACGCACACACACACACACACACACACACACACACACACACACACACACTGGAATGATACATAGCCATCCGACAAGATAAAATAATGGCATTCTCGGGGAAGTGTATGAAAAGGAAAAAAATCATATTAAGTGAAGTAAGCCAAACTCAAAGGAACATAGGCCCAAGAGTCTCCCTCATTTGTCAAATTCAGTAGAAACCTTGGGCTCTGCTACCAGAGATTTACAATAGAACAAAATCTAGAGACATCGTGACAAATAGTATGACACTGAATGTAAGATAAAGAAACAAAACTCATATAATGAGTGATTGTTGTCCTTAATGAACTATGTGATCTCTTATCTCTTTTGCTATCCCTTGGTTATATCATATTGTTACAATATTTCACCTTGTTTTCTAATATATTTTATATGTGCCTAATTGGTTATTTGAAATTGGATAGGGAAGGGGGGAAATGAACATGAGTGGGGGTAGGGGAAGGAAAATGGGGACCATATCGTTACATGGGGTATCAAAGTTTGAGAAGTAATTCACCTTCTCTCTGGTGAATATCATGTAACCCTTCTATAAATTACAATAAATATAAATACATAAAAAGAAGATCTGCACAGAAAAAAATAATAATGGCATTTTTGGGGTAGTGGATGAAATTAGAGTGAATCCTGTTGAGTGAGATAAGTCAAGACCAAGGAACAAAAGGTACATGGTATCCTTAATATATGGATATTAGTTTCAAACAGTAGTAGAGCGATGATTGAATAGTTGATACCCAAAGTTCTGGACATAATTTTGGAGATATAAACATAACTACATAGACATAAAAATCTAGGATAGACTACACACTCTGTAGACATGTGTTTTATTATATATTAATCTGTATCTATGACATACAAAGACTCAGCTTAATTTTTACTATATTCTAAAATTTATGTGCCACTGATTGTATAGCGATTCCCTTCTTGAATACTTGTTGGTTAAACATGACATTTGAAATATGATGTAAAATTCAATGTTAATAATTTTTTTTAAAAAAGAGGCTAGAGGTAAATACCACTAATGTACTTGCTCTAAGTGGTACAGAAATTTTCTTAATGAATCAAGGGGTTTTATTACATCTTTATGCAATTATTTTAGTTCTGAGTGTTCTACACTCAATGATACTTCTGGAAAGATGATATAGCTGACTGTGTAGATGGTATGAAGATATACTGGCCTAAACGTAGAATAAAGCATTGGTAAGTGGCTGTTAGCTGTCCAGATTCTACTGGAATATGTGGAATGAATTTATTAAGCACAATGCAGGCTCTTAGTCAGATCAGGATCAAGATTATATGGTTCGAATCAATGAATGAGGAAAGATCAGAAAAATCTACCAAGATATCCAGATATACTTTTTAAACTAAGGTATCTGGACTCCTTTTTTTTTTCTTTCTTGGTGGGGAGCTTGAACTTTGGACCTGGGCAAGGTCTCTTAGTTCTTTTTCCTCAAGGCTAATGCTGTACCAGTTTTAGCCACAACTCCACTTAGTTTTTGGTTGGATAAGTGGAGAGAATAATCTTACAGTTTTTTTTGTTTTCGTTTTTTTGCTTGCAAAGGCTTTGAATCACCTTCTCCCTGGCTAGTAGAATGACAATTATGACCCTCCAGCGCCTGGCTAGTGATTTTTTGAAAACTGGACTTTCTTCCAAATCACATAATTGGTTCCTAGCAAAGTTTTGAAGCCTGACTTAAATGTGACAGATTTTTGTCACTTGGAGACACTCTGTGCTGAACGTTAGAAATCTACCAGCTGAGTCACAGTGGCACTTCCAGTTTTTGTTTATGTGGTGCTGAGGAATGGAATCCAGGGTTTCATACATGCTAGGCAAGCTACATTTTCAGCCCAAGGTTTTATGTTTTGTTTTTTCAGTGTTGTTGCAGTGTTGTTGTATGATGTTCTTTCATTTTCTTTGCTTTTTACCTCTTTTCTTCTTTTTCTCTTTAGTTTTATTCTCTGTAGTCACTGTGTTGAATTCGGGTACCCTGTGTCTTGTACATAGGTTTATGTGATTTGGGGAATGGAGAGGGTATAATAAAATGGTAAAAAAAAAACAAAGGAAAAAG
This sequence comes from Megascapheus bottae, assembly GCF_031878675.1. Classification (NCBI taxonomy): domain Eukaryota; kingdom Metazoa; phylum Chordata; class Mammalia; order Rodentia; family Geomyidae; genus Megascapheus; species Megascapheus bottae. The sequence goes on from NW_028327283.1 coordinate 512,675, forward strand.
GGTGAACCAATTGAACAGTGATACTTGGAAGACACTAAACGGAAATGAACTGAACAATCTGGGTGGAGAGGGGGCTGAGGGTAGGAAAACAGACAAAAATGAGGGAGGGGATACCAATTTTCTTAAGAAATGTGTTCATTACTTATGTAACCGTATGCCAACTATATATTGACTTAACAAAAAAATTAACTTAAAAATAATTTAGCCGGGTATGGTGGCTCACACTTGTAAATGTAGCTACTCAAGAGGCTGGGATCCAAGGACAGCTGTTCAAAGTCAGCCTGGGCACTGAAGTCCATGTGACTCTTATCTCCAATTAACCACCAGAAACCCAGAAGTTGCCCTACGGCTCAAGGGATAGGGTAGTAGTCTTGAGCTGAAAAGCTCAGTGACAAGACCCAGGTGCAGAATTGCAGTCCCATGACTTGAATGATGAATGATACTAGCCAGGCTCTGTGCGCTCACACTTGGAATCCTATCTACACAGAATCAGGTTTGAATCCAGCCCAAACAAATTGCATGATATTCTGATTTACAGTTCATTACCAAAAATCTGGAAGTGGAGCTGTGGATCAAGTGGTAGAACACTAGCCTGAAGCAAAAAAAAAAACATTTAAGGACAGTTCCCAGGCCCTGGGTTCAAGTCCCAGTACTTGCATAAAACAAACAAAATGTGACACTGAGTCCTTCATCATTTGGTGTTATAGTTCAATATTCTTGATATGCGTCTTAGAAATTAAGTCCCTAGCAAATACTCTCCCCTGATATTCTGCTTCATAGCTGATTCATAGAATTTCAGCATCATTACTATCACCTTCCCGTTAGCATAGCAGTCTACTACTGAAAATTTGAAGAAAACTTTTGAGTAATCCTAATAAATCTGTGTATCATCTGCACACACATCAAATCAACAGCAGCTATGTTCTGCTATTATCTAAATGTATTTAATCCCTTCTTGAGTTAATGAGCCTTAAAGAGTAAAACATATGAAATAGTTATGAAACTAACAGTCACCATTCTTCTACCTAATATTGTAATATAAGTTTATAAATGCAAGGACTATTCTGAAGTGTGCAGAAGATAGCTTCTAATTATAATATTCTCATGAAGTATAGTTTTTAAGAAACATGTTGCTTTCTTTGGGAAAGCAAAGGCAAGGAAAAATGATATAAGTAAGTTCCCTATTTATCAGAAGGAAAATACTATTGGGTTTAGATCAACTTTCATTCATTCCGTGCTGATGAAACAAATATTTGCAATTCCTGAGGCCCATCACTTCATTGTGATGCACAATCAGCCAGCTTAGATCAATCTTCCAAAAAAGGAAAGGAACAAATGAGAAGCAATTAAGGTTTCCAAAATGAACCAGGTGGTGGTGGCAGCTGACACTTGTAATTCTATCTACTCAAGGCCTGAAATCCAAGGATCTGGATTAAGTCTCTCTGGGATGAAAATATTCCTGTCTTAAACATCATCTCTGTTATCACAGGCCAGCTGATACACTCTGCCCAACAGGTTCCAAACACCAAAGTCCATCTCCTATCTGAAATACTAGCAAAGGTACTCACACATTATTTCCTCTTTGGGAGATAGTTGAAACATGTACCAGAAACATTTCCCTGGCTTCAGAGTGAAAGTGGAAATATATACTCACTAGAAGCCCATCTAGTAAATTACAGTCAATCATCTTTCCTCACATCTTGTTAGTTAAATTGAACAATGAGTGTTTGGATCAGAAGCGATGTGTATGAGCATACAGGTTGTAAAAGTACTGTAATCCTAGCTACTCAAGATAAGCTGAGACCTGAGGATTCCAGTTCAAAATTAGCCATGCAATACATTCCATAAGATTTTTACCTCTAATTAACCAGCAAAAAACAGAGCGTTGATTTGTGCTTAAAATGCCACAGGCCTAAGATTTGCATAAAAGTGCTAAGGGGTAGCATTCAGGATGCCAGTCTCTCCACTCCTATTTAACATAGTACTAGAATTCCTAGGCAGTGCAATAAGGCAAGAAGCAAGCATAAAGGGGATCCAAGTAGGGAAAGAGGAAATAAAACTATCCCTCTTTGCAGATGACATGATTCTGTATTTAAAGAATCCTATAGACTCTACTCCCAAGATGCTTGAGCTGATTCAAAGCTTTGGAAGGGTAGCAGGCCATCAAATCAACCCTCACAAATCAACTGCCTTCCTTTATGCCAACAGTGAGAGGAACAAGGCAATAATCAGGAAAGAAACTCCTTTCACAATAGCCTCAAAGAAAATAAAGTTCCTAGGAATTAGCTTAACTAAGAATGTAAAGGACCGTTTATATGAAAACTTTAAAACCCTAAAAAAGGAAATTAAAGCAGAACTAAGAAAATGGAAAAACCTCCCATGCTCCTGGATTGCAAGAATCAACATTGTGAAAATGACAATCTTGCCAAGGGCTATCTACAAATTCAATGCAATACCCATCAACATCCCAATGTCATTCTTTAAAGAAATAGAAGAGGCAATTCAAAATTTCATATGGAATAATAAAAGACCCCGTATAGCAAAAACACTTCTTAGGAGAAAGAACAGCGCTGGAGGAATTTCAATTCCAAACTTAAGACTCTATTACAGAGCTATAATTCTCAAAACAGCTTGGTACGGGCAAAAGAACAGGCCTGAAGTCCAATGGAATAAAATTGCGGACCCAGACATTAAACCATAGACCTATGGACACCTAATCTTTGACCAGGGAGCCAAAAAAATAGAATGGAAGAAAGATAGCCTCTTCAACAAGTTGTGCTAACAGAACAGGTTAAGCACCTGCAGAAAACTAAAGTTGGATCCTTCTTTGTCACCTTGCACTAGAATTAACTCCAAATGGATCAAAGGCCTGGAGGTAAAAGCTGACACACTGAAAAGTTTACAGGAAGGAATAAGAGATACACTAGGCCTCCTTGGCCCAGGTCGAAACTTTCTTAATAAGAACCAAGAATCACAACAAATCAGTGAATGGCTGGATAAGTGGGACTGCATTAAACTGCAGAGCTTTTGTATGGCAACGGATATAGCTAGTAAACTAATCAGGAAGCCTACAGAGTGGGAGAAGATCTTCACCAACCAAACAACGGACAAAGGCCTCATCTAAAATATATCAACAACTCAAAAAATTGAATCACTCCAAAACTAACCTCCAAAGTAACACCCATCCCATTAAAGAGAGTCTTCTCTAAAGAAGAAAAAAAATGGCCTATAGACACATGAAAAAATGTTCAACATCTCTGGTCATAAAAGAAATGCAAATCAAAACAACTCTAAGATTCCACCTCACTCCAGTCAGAAGGGTCAGGATCAGGAAAATGAATGACAACAGATGCTGGAGGGGATTTGGGCAGGAGGGATCAATACTACACTGGTGGTGTTAGTGCAAACTCGTTCAACCACTATGGAAAGCAGTGTGGCAGTGCCTCAAAAGGCTAAACATTGAACTCCCCTATGACTCAGCAATTCCACTACTTGGCATTTACCCAACAATCCAGAAACTAGGGCATACTAAACCCACTAGCACAACAATGTTCATTGCAGCACTATTCACCATAGCAAAGATATGGAACCAACCCAGATGTCCCTCAGCTGATGAGTGGATCAACAAGTTGTGGTATTTGTACACAATGGAATTCTATGCTGCTGTCAGAAAGAATGACATCGCCCCATTTGTTAGGAAATGGAAAGACTTAGAACAAATCATATTAAGTGAAGTAAGCCAGACTCAAAGGAACTTAGGCTCAGTGGTTTCCCTCATTCTTCATAATCAGTAGAAACCTTGGGCTCTACTAGCAGGGATTTGCAATAGAGCAAAAGGCCATATATAAGGCCATATAATGTGAAGCTAATTGAAAGGACCTCCAGGATACTGAACAAACGCCATATAATGAATGATTGTTGTCCTTAATGTATATGTTGTCTCTCATCTCCTTTGCTGTCCCTTGGTTATCCAATATTGGTATAGTATCTCACTTTGTTATCTGATATATTGAATTTATTTGTATTTGGATATTTGAAATTTGATAGGGAAGGGGGGAAAACCAAGACGGGTGGGGGGTGTGGGGTTGGAGGGTAATGGGTACCAAAACATGTGAAAGGGTATCAATGCATGTGAATTAATGCACCTTCTATCTGGCAAATATCATGTAACCCTTTTACTAATTACAATAAAAATTAAAAAAAAAGAAAGTTGTGGAGAGGATGATTGGGCCAACACCTTTCTTCTTAGAAATATACCTCATCTGGTTGCCCTGGATTTTCCTGGCGTTCTTCTTAGAGAAAGACCTGTTATACTGGATTTGTGGCTTGGCAATGATCTAGCATGTACATCTTCGAGTAAGACATCCACAACTTCCATGTCTGAGACTCGAGTTTCCTGACCTTTGGCAACAGCACTTCAATATCTTTCTTCCTCCTGAGCCACAAGCCAAGTGAGCTGGCTTGAGTTGGTTGTTAGTTACAGTGGCTTGGTTACCAGGTTCCAGATTCTGTTCCATTGTGAGGGAGGCAGGGTCACCGTTCCGGGCCCAATGACCAAAGATCCTTGCTCACAGAAGACCTCACCAAAGACATACTGGAGGCTGAATCTCTCCTCCAGTCTCACAATATATATGTGGATGTAGTAAACAGCACACCTTATTTGTCCAGTCCCAATGCCTTCCACTAGGCACAACTACCAGTCTGGTCTCAGGCTCAAGGAGCCTTTCTTAGGTAAGATCCAAACTTAAGGGTCAATATTGCCCTCATCCTTTACAAAACATTTGCTTCACAGTGCCTTCTGTGCCTGCATTTTGTCCCTTGTCAAATTTTTTTTGTTTTTGCTAGTCTTGGGACTTGACCTCAGAGTGTTAATATTGTTCTTGGGATTTCTTTAGGCTTTAGCTGTCCCACCAAGCCACTTCACCACTTGCAGCGTTTTCTATGTATGTGGTAATGAGGAATCAAACCTGAGGCTTTTTGCGTGGTAGCCAAGGACTCTACCACTAGGTCAAACACACAGGGCATCTTGCACATATTTTTGACGTCAATCTAATAGGACATTATTAGGTTTCTGTATCCTAATCAATTTTTTCCTGATGATTAGCTTTGCTGTCATGTGTAAAAAATGCAAGAGGGAAAAACACAGAAGAATTAGTGAAATTAAAAAAAAGCATTATACACATAGATAAGTGTTCATTCTTTGTAGGAGAAAGGATATTTTGATATGATGATGATGACTTTATAATTACTATGTCAGGGTTGAGAGTTTGGCATAGTGCTAGAGTGCTTGCCTAGCATCCATGAAGATCTGGGTGTGATTGCTCAGTATCACATAGATAGAAAAATCTATATGTGGCACTGTGGCTCAAGTGTCAGAGGGCTCGACTTGAGAAAACCCGAGGACAGTGCTCAGGCCCTGAATTCAAGCCCCAAGACTGGCAGAAAGATAAAAGAAAATAAAAATGCTTTTTACGAGCTAATTCACTCACAGCATTGGCTTCTGAAATCTTCGCTTCTGCATCTTGTGAAATACCCCTTTCCCTCAATGTAGACAAGAAAAACAGATCCATCCCATGGTCCACTGTGAGGCCACTGGTTGGGCTAAGAGCTAGTCGTGCAGCAACACATAAGTTTTATTCTAATACTTTCCAAATTTTGTACTCAAATATGCTACCTACTTACCAACTTAGGTCAGTTATCCTTATGCTATACCTTTTCTTCATGACTATAATATTCTTACACTCCTACGTTAATCCTCTTGTACCTCCCCTGAACTCTCTCATTCTTTTTTTCTATCTCTGGACCTCTGCTGGTCTTTCAACCCTTACACTGCACGGATCTACACTTGATGGCTGTTGAGCAATATTGTTTATGTAGGTGGTTAATTATTCTCTAGGCTCAGAGGGACTTAAAGACAATAGAGATTGGATTGAGAGGCTTATTGTTTTGGGTATAAATCGCTTATCAGTGGTTGTATTAGAGTGGTCTGTAAGTGCATAAAAAGAAAGAGTGATAATACCAATCAAAACTTGTGAACATCTAGTGTCTGCCAGCTACAGAGGTCTAGGTTGGTTATATCTGAAAAACTATAATCGTATTTAGTAGTAATCTTGCTCCCATTTTCAAATGGGCAGAACAAGAAACTCAAGAAAAATGTCAAATCAAGAAACAACATCCCCCACCCAATGTAAACAGACAATGGAACAGTCACTGGCAAACCTGGAGGAGAGTCTTCCAAGTGCTACACAAATGCAATTGATAAACATCATTAAAGGAAAATGTGAAAATATAAAGAAAGAGATAATGGAGGAAGCCATAGCTGAACAAGAGGAAAGCATAAACAAGGTGATAAGTGAAAAAGAAGAAGCCATAAAGGAGGCCATAATAAAGGTTTTTCAAAGAAAGATGTATGAATTCATAGAATCCACAAATAAAAACGTGACCAAACTACAGCAAATGTCCGAAGAAAATAAAGCTACTGAGCTAACCACTCAAAAGGAAATCAAGGAGATAAAGAAATCCATACATGTTCTAAAACAAGAGATGCAAGGCATCAAAAGTGAGCAATTAGAAGCAAGGGAGACGAAAAATAAAGTAGAAAGCTTTGACAGCAGGTTAGACAATGCAGAGGAGAGAATTTCCGGGGCTGAAGATAATTTAGTTATTATAGAAAAAGAACAGAAAATGAGTCAATCCAAATCTAGGAAATATGAGAGAGCGTTTCAGGAGGTCCAAGATGCAATTAGGAAGCCTAATTTAAGGCTAGTTGGTATTGAGGAGGGCGTGGAGAAAGAGGGCAATGGTATTGGAAATATACTTCAGGGAATCATCTCAGAGAATTTCCCAAATATCCAGAAGGACAGGCCCATCCAGATACGAGAAGCTTTTAGAACCCCAAACAGACCTGACCAGGAAAGAACATCCCACCGCCACATTGTGATCTGAACTGGATCAATAGAAACGAAAGAAAAGATCCTAAAGGCAACCAGGGAAAAGGGATCAGTAACCTATAAAGGCAAACCAATCAGAATAACCCCAGATTTCTCAGCAGAGACCATGCAAGCACGAAGTGACTGGAAGCATATATGTCATGCCCTTAAATCAAATAACTACCAACCAAGAATACTGTAGCCAGCTAAGCTCTCATTCATAACTGAGGGAACAATAAAAACATTCCATTCCAGGGAAAAGCTGCAACAATATGTCGAAACAAAACCAACACTACAGAGAATTCTCAAAATGCTCTATACATAGAAAACCAAAATAAATGCAACATAGGGAAAGAAATGGCACCTAAACACCATACCATCTAAGGACCACAAGAACTGTCAAGACACAGGCCCTACTAAAAGCTTTTAAAAATGGTAGGAACTAATAAATATCTCTCAATCCTAACTCTCAATATCAATGGACTTAACTATCCAATTAAACGGCATAGGGTGTCTAGTTGGATCAAAAAGCAAGAGCCATCGTTCTGCTGTCTTCAAGAGACACATCTTACCCCAAAACAATCATCTTTTAAAAGTGAGAGGTTGGAATAAACTCTATCAAGGTAACTGCCCCCATAAACAGGCTGGAGTTGCCATCCTCATATCAGATACAATAGACTTCAAACTAAAATTAGTAAGAAAAGACAAAGAAGGTGACTACATACTACTAAAGCGATCTTTCCTCCAGGAAATCATAACGATCCTAAATATTTACACACCCTTTTGAAGATTCTCAAAAGATTGAAGATTCTGCCAGTGTAAGTTCGATTCCAGCATTGATATTAAATAATATTATGAGTAGGGTTTTACATTTGAAATAGCACTGTTGACAAAATCTAACACACATTTGCTTAGTATTGGCTTTTGATTTCCCAAGAAGTTCAGTACAAGCTAACATGTGTGGCATATATCGACTGGGAGAAATGATTCAGAATATGTGACTCATTTGAACAGGAGTCAGTGAAAAGATACAGAAGCAAGATACCTATATTGTGATAATTTGTATCTTTTGCATATTTTGTGTTTATTATTAATTCCATTTGTAGTGTACATTTCTAGGTAAAAACTTTTAAAATGTTTCCAAACAATTTGTTATTTCAACAGCAAAAAAGACATTTATATGCCTGATAAAATTCACAGAATCCAAATTTTTCCATATTTTTTTTTGTTTTTTGTGTTTTTTTTTGGTGGGTCATAGATCTTGAACTCAGCCTGGGCACTATCCCTGAGCTCTTCAGCTCCAGGCTACCACCTTACCCTGGAGCCAAGCCCCACTTCCCATTTTCTAAAGGTAAATTGGAGATAAGAGTCTCAGGTCTTTTTGTGCCAGGATGGCTTTAAACCCTGATTCTCAGATCTCAGCCTCCTGAGTAGCTAGGATTATAGAAGAGTGCCACCACCCCATCATGCTCAGCTTTCTGGTTTTTTTTTAAACAAGCCCTTTGGCTGGAACTCGGTCTGATCACTGTCCTTCAGCTTTCCTCAAGCCTAGTGATCTTCTACTTGAGCCACATCACTACTTCTGGATTTTTCTGTGTATGTGCTACTGCGGAATTGAACCTTCGTCTTCATACAAGCACTCTACAACTATGCCAAACTCCCAGCCCCTCCACATTATTTATTATGATAGATCTTTCCATGCATCTAGGATGGCTAGAAATCCTTCTTGAGTTTCCCAAGATCAGGGAGTATTGGTGTGTCCCATACTGTGTGGCTACATAACCATTGTTTAGGGTACAGTTCTCTCTTCATTCTACCCATCTAGAGCAATTTTCATCTTCCACGTATAATCAATAAACATTCATCTCCTGTTCCTCTCTACTCCATTCTCTGGAACCATCGTGCTTTTTGGCTCTAAGGGTTTGTTGATCCTTGGAAGCTCTGGAAGGGAAAACATACCCTAGCTCTTCCTTTATGACTGCTGTATTTTTAGTTTACTGTAATCAAGATTCATCTGTAAAATATAGTAAAATGTTCTTCCTTTTCAATGCATTGTTTTGCATATTTCTATCTTTGGATTATTATTAATAGTTGTGAATGGATTCTCCACATATTTGTTCTAGTCTCTGCTTTCTCTTCCGTTAGGTATAAATTTAGAAATAGAAGTGTTGGACCATATTTCTATGTAATTCTATATTTAGTACTTTTTTAGCACTCTCCACGCAATTTTTGATTGTTTTATATTCCTTGCAGAACTATTCCAAAGTTCTACCTCTTCTCACTACCTTCCCAGTAATAGTTAGACTTTGAAAGTTGTTTTTTTGTATGCGTGTGTGTGTTTGTGTGTGTGTATGTGGATCTTTTTGTTTAAAACTATATTTATATTAACATATTTAAAGTAATGATTTCATTGTAATTTTAATTTTTCTCATAACTGTTAATATTGAACTTCTTTCTACATTTTGAACTACTATTTCTATATATACTTTTTAGAAAATCCTCTCCAATCTCCAATTTTTTTCCCTTTTTTTGTTGGGTAGTGGGGAAAGTCATGGGGCTTGGACCTTGGGCCGTGAGTTCTTTAGTTTAAGGCTATTGTCCTACCCTGAGTATGGCCCCTCAGTTCTTCTGCTCACAGCTCCCTACCCCTCTTCCCATTATATACAGAACAAAGGTCATCCTCAGTCTTTTTGAAAAAGTAAAACATACAGTAAATTTGTAGTATGAAACAGCAAGAAATAAATTTCTTGCCAGGTGCAGTGACTTCTACCTGTAATCCTAGCTACTCAGATATCAGGCTGATATCTAAAGATTTGGTTCAAAGCCAGCCTGGGCATTAGAAAGTCTATGAGAATCTCATCTACAGTTAACCACTAGAATATGGGAAATGGCACTGTGGCTTCATAGGTAGAGTGATAGCCTTGAGTTGGAGAGCTCAGGAACAGTGCCCAGGCCCAGAGTTCAAGCCTTACAAATCCCCCAGCCAAAAAAAAGAAAAAAAAGTTTCTTCCCCAACTGATTATTATGCCAGCCATAGAACATTAACATTCTGGGTGCACTTCACAGTATTATTACTTGATATTCTAAGATTTTGCAATATTCTCACAGTACCAGCATATGTCATCATATAATGTAGTTCCTTTTCAATGGAATAATTCCATTTATAACATAAATCTACTCCCCCGACTTATTTTTGTCGATACCACAATTGCTCTACCATGATATGCCACAAGCCATTAAACATTTTATGGTGGGTAATTGGAAAGCAGTCTCATGGAATTTTGAGCCAGGCTAGCTTTGAACCATGGTCCTCAGATCTCAGTCTCCTGAGCAGCTAGGATGACAGGCGTGAGCCACCAACACCTGGCTTGCCTTTTTATTTTTTTGTGGGTCTTGGGACTTGAACTCTGGGCCTAGGCACCATCCCTAAGCTTTTCAGGTCAGTATTTCATGTAAGTCTAAACATTTAAGTAAAGGAATACAATTCCAACAAAAAAAAGAATAAAATTCCAGACATGGTGTGTTTATAACTCAGTGCTAATTACTTGATGAAAATGTGCCATTCCAGAAGCTGGTGTCATTGGATGATGTAGCTGTGGATTTCAGCTGGGAGGAGTGGCAGCATCTGGACAATGCTCAGAGGACCCTGTACAGAGATGTAATGCTGGAGACCTACAGCAACCTGCTGTCCTTAGGTGAGCAAAAGTCAAATTCACTTGCAAGGCCAAGTGCCTTGTTATTTTGCAGATACGTGAATGTTTATCAAACTTTCAATACTATTTAAATGAAAGATTCCAGGCCCTGAGAAGTATCATTACTTTCTAAAGAAAACCTAAGGTAATTTTGTACTCATTCTTCAGGATACCTTCAGGATACTTTGACAACAGTTCTAAATTATGTTTCCTCTAATGGAGACGACATTCCAAACTTACACAGTAATTGTAAGTGGATAAACCATCCAGAAGAGAATATATATCATTATTGGAAATAGGATCTACAAATCACTAAACAGTGAGTTTATAATGGAAACCTGGCACTAGGTGCAATGTTTCATGCCTGTAATCTTAAAATATTCAGGAGGAAGAAATCAAAGAATTCTAATTTGAAGCCAGCAATGGCATAAAAATTGCCATGAAACTGTATAACTCCAAGTAACCCCTCAAAACTGTTAGTGGAGTGTCAAGAGTTTGACTTTGTGGTTGAGTGCTTGCCTAGCATGCATGAAGACCTATGCATGTAAGTGGAGCTGGGACTCAAACTGGTATTTTTCTAACCCTGAGCAAGACAGCTAAGTTTATGCCATACAAAATGAATCCAGAGCTGGGGAAAAGTCAACCATGGAGCCAGTGAGAAATGAGAAAAAAGATTTAATAGATAACTTGTGAGTAGGATGTCTGTGAACTTAAAGCAATGATGACACAGCATAAGCAATAATTCTCTACTGTTTCTAATTTACAGGGCCCTGTGTTCCCAAACCTGTATTAATTGACAAGCTAGAGCACTGTGCAGAACTCTGGATAGGAAATTCCTCTGACAAGAATATCACAGGTGAGTGAATGCATCTTCATATTGATGTTGGAGCCTGAGCCCCATTGGTAAGTTCATGTTGTGATGTACTGAGCAATAATATTCTTAGTTACCCTAAATCCTGTGTGGAACCTATGGAATTCTTTGTGAATGAATCAAGAATCATTTTCTTTTCCCAATCCTATGCCTGGTCTCAGGGCCTGAGCATGGTCCTCGGGTTTTCGCAAGGCTAGCTCTCTACTTCTTGAGTCATAGCACCACTTCTAGCTTTTTCTTTGTGTGTAATACCAAGGAACTGAACCAGGTCTTTGTGCATGCTAGCCCAAACCCCCGGCACCAAGAATCATAGGGTGATATGACGAATTCTATGTGGCAGTAGAGTTAAAGTTAGATTTCTCTGTAGAAATCACTGTGAAACCAAATAAAATGAGAAAGCCATGAGCCCGTGGCTCATGCCTGTAATCCTAGCTACTTAGGAAGCTGAGATCTGAGGATCAAGGTTCAAAGACTGACCTATCACAAAAACACCTTAGACTCTTCTCTCCAATGAACCAATAGAAAATGAGAAGTGGGGTTGAGGCTAAAGACATAGGGCAGTAGCCTTGAGCTGAAGAGCTCAGGAAGAACAGCCAGGTATAGAATTCAAGTCCCATGACTGCAAAACAAGAAAGAAAGAAAGAAAGAAAGAAAGAAAGAAAGAAAGAAAGAAAGAAAGAAAGAAAAGAAAGAAAGAAGAAAGAGGGAGAAAGAGGGAAGGAAGGAAAGGAAGGAAGAAAGAAAGAAAGAAAGAAAGAAAGAAAGAAAGAAAGAAAGAAAGAAAGAAAGAAAGATATTTCATTTCTTTAAAACTAAGACTATAAATGATTGAGCAAACAAGGAATAAGTCAGGGCATTATTCTTTGATAAGGATAATATCTTTTTGCTGGTAGGAAGAGACTGGTATTCAGAACCAGACCTTTCCACCAGAAATTGAGCCTAGTGGTAGAGTGCTTGCCTAGCATGCACAAAGACACAGGTTTGATTCCTTATTACCACATACATAGAAAAAGCCAGAAGTAATGATTCATTGATAGGGGTCTAGTCTTGAGAAAACCCAAGGACAGTGGTTAGGTCCTAAGTTCAAACCCAGGAATGGAAGGGAAAAAAAACAACAAAGTTTCAATCAACATAAGAAAATTAACTAGACAATGAGCTGGAAATTTTCTGGTCTTCCATGGTTCTGAGGGACAGGAGTGTTAGAAAAGGAATTTTTATAAGACTTCAAATGGAAAGAAACAAATTTCGAAATTCCCACAAATACCTAAATTGAGACTTTAGTGAGAAGTTGTAACTGAAGGGATATAGGTGTAAGTCCTTACTCTCAAGAATCGTTCTTGCTTGGATCAAAGGCAAACAGACATATAAAACAAACTTGTGGCTGCTGAATCTAGAAAAAATTCGTGTTCCTCACTTAATGGTTAAAAAGCAAACAGCATTGAAACTGGGTAAGGTAATCCTATCTGCTACTCAGGACCTGAGACTCTTATCTGTACTTAACTCTAGAAAACAGGAAGTGGGGCTGTAGCTCAAGGATAGGGGTTATAGTCTTCTGCTGAAGTGTTCAGGGACAGGGCCGAGGCCTATGAACTACATAAAAAAAGAAAGAAAAGAAAAGAAAGTTTTAAAAAGATGCCAAACAGCACAATATTTAGATTATTTCTCAAAAATAAAAGAAAGGCAGCTATTCCTCAATGTATAAACAAAACAGTATTTGAAAAAAAACAGCTGCAGGTATATTATAGGTAGTACTCAGTTTAAAACTGAGATATAAAAAGAGAATAAAACACAGAAAAACATTATTGGTCATTGTAAAATATCCTTTTCTTAATATGTTAGGGAGAAAAGAATATATTTCTCACAAATCAATTTCCACTTTTATATTTTAAAATATCTAACACTTAGGATGGGAAAGTAAAGTCATTACCTTTACAGTAAGGAATATTTTTATCTCATGTATGTTTGTGTCTATTTTTCTATGACTCATTTTAGATGTCCAGGTAATGGAAAATGTGTTCAAGACCTGCCAGGAAAGTCCACATGAATGTCTTTGTGAAGTAGCAGTTGCAAGTAGTATCGAAGTGGAGGAAAACGTGAGATTAGCAACAACTTTAAATTTGAGCTCTACACATAATCCAGAGCTGATTAGCAATAACGGTAACAACTTAGGGGTGAGGACTGAGGAGTTCATTAAGTGTCAGAACATGCTTCTGTCTCCTAAGCCTGATGAGATGCATGCTGCATATAGATCTCGTATGTCTCCTGTTCTTAAAAAATCCATCGGATATTCAGAGCATTTTATTCATGATTGTGACAGTCCAAAAGATCTGCAGTATCATAATTCTGTTCTCCCTGCCCAAGAAATTCTTCAGGGAGGGAGGAAAACTGCTAAATGTACTGTGTGATGAAAAATATTGTACTTAACACCGACCATCACTACACATCCGAAAATGTACACCGGAGAGACTCCTCATACATGTAGTGAATGTGAGAAATCTTTCAGTAATGAAATACGCCTTTAAGTACCTCAGAGCAAATATCCTGCGATATGTGATGCATACATCAAGTGTGAAAATTAATTTCTGAGAAGTCAGACATGACTCGATCTCCAAGAGAAGACAATCCTTATGAATATGAGGAACGTAATAAAATTTCGCCCAGAATTCAGCTCTCAGCACACATCAGAGATCTCACACAAAAGAGAAATCTTATGAATGGGATAAATGTGGGAAAACATTTAGACTGAAATCATACCTCACTTTGCACCAGAGAAGACACACAGAAGAGAAACCTTATGAATGTAACAAATATGAAAAGTCTTTCACCCAGAAGATACACCTTCGGGTTCATCAAATAACACACACAGGAGAGAAATCTTATAAGTGTAATGAATGTGGAAAGTCTTTCCAAGGGAAGGGAAAACTTCGTGTTCATCAGAGAATACACACAGGAGTGAAACCTTATGAATGTAACCAATGTGTAAAGTCTTTCAGACAGACATCTTCCCTCAAATTGCATCAAAGAACACACACAGGTGAGAAACCTTATGTGTGCAACAAATGTGGAAAGACCTTCAAGTGGAAGTCATATCTTGATGGGCATAATAGAACACACACAGGAGAGAAAACTTATGCATGTAGTGAATGCGGAAAGTCTTTCAAATGGAAGGTAAACTCCATGTTCATCAGAGAATATACTCAGGAGAAACACGTTATGAGTGTAACATATGTGGAAAGTCCTTCACACAGAAGCCAAACCTCAACATGCATAAGACAATTCAAACAGGAGAAAAACCTTATGAATGTGGAATGTCTTTCAAATGGAAGTCTTCCCTCAAATTGCATCAGAGAACACACACAGGAGAGAAACTGTACGAGTGCATCAAATGTGGTAAGACCTTCAGATGGAAGTCACATTACAGGAGGCATAACAGAATTCACACATATTAGAAACCTTAGGAATATAACCAAAGTTGAAAGTCTTTCCTGCAGTATTCACCCTTCAGGAAGCGTAAGAGAGTTCACACATATGAGAAGCCTTAGCAATGTAATACATAGGAAAGACTTTTTAGTCTGTGGAAGAAAACTCAGCTTGTGTCACAGAACCAACCCAAGATAAAACCCTTAATGAATGTAGCAAATGTTCAGTCTTTTCCCCAGAAGGCACAAGTCAAGATTTATCACTAAACACCCACAGGATAGAATCCTATGAATAAAATGAAAGGGAAATTTTTTTGAAGAACTCATAGTTGAGTTTGCATGATACCACACAGACACAGGAGGAAAAATCGTATGATATAAGAATATGAAAAATCCATCATGAACGCATGACTAAGTATAAAATGCACATAGGAGAGAAAAACGTTATGAATATTACAAATGTGGAAAGTGTTTGACCTGGAAGGCATACTTCTGTGTTCATCACAAACCTGATTCCCATAGAAGAAAAGAAAACTAATGAATAGAACAAATGTGCAAAGACTTTTAATCAGAAGTCAGTCTTCAGAACATTTCAGAACATACACAATAGAGAAATAGAGAAATTCTGAGTACTGAAAAACATTTAGCTATATATAGAATCTCTGAATATGGGAGCATTAGGGTAAGTCTTCTAAACAAAGTCAACCTTCAGAAAGCATTAAGAGCACTCACAGAAGAAATAATAGCATGTAGGAGAACCTTTGTCAGAAACCTCTAAAAGCTGACTGTGTGGCTTAGTGGTAGAGTGCTAACCTATAAAGGATGAAGGCCTGGGTTAGATTCCTCAATACTACGTGAAAAGAGCAAGCCAGAAGCAGCACTGTGGTTCAAATGGTAGAGTGATAACCTTGAGCAAAAGTAGCTCAGGCCCTGAGTTCAAGCCTAAGGATTGGAGAGAGAGAGAGAGAGAGAGAGAGAGAGAGAGAGAGAGAGAGAGAGAGAGAGAGAGAGAGAGAGAGAGAGAGAGAGAGAGAGAAGAGAGAGAGAGAAAAGAGAGAGAAACGGGAACTTCTAAATTTTACAGAGATAGAGGAGAGAGAGAAGGAGACAGAAACTAATTTCTAAACTTTACAGTCTTTCTATTTCCTTACAAATTCGTCTATGTCATTCTTTCTGACAGAAGCACAGAAATCCATTGTGTAAAAATACCATATTTGATCTACTCATCAACTGACGGGCATCTGGGTTGGTTCCATACCTTTGCTATAGTAAATAGTGCTGTGATAAATGTTATTGTTCTAGTAAATTTAGTATGTCCTATCTGGACGATTGGCAAGTAGTGAAATTGCTGGATCACAGGGGAGCTCTATGTTTAGTCTTTTTGGGATACTGCCATAGTGCTTTCCATAGTGGTTGAACGAGTTTGCAATCCCACCAGCAGTGTAGTAGTGATCCCTCCTGGCCACATCCCCTCCAGCATACGATATTAGATTTCTGGATCTTGGCCATTCTAACTGGAGTGAGGAGGAAAAGGGAAAGAGGAACTGAAATTTTCACTCCTTACAGATGACATGATTCTGTATTTAAAGAACCCTATAGACTCTACTCCAAAGCTGCTTGAGCTGATATAAAACTTTGGTAAGGTAGCAGGGTATAAAATTAACCCTCAATATCAACTGCCTTCCTATATGCCAACAAATGAGAGGAATGAGGCAAGAATCAGGATAGCAACTCATTTTGGTATAAAAGAAAATAAAATACGTAGGAATTAACTTAGAATGTAAAGCACATTTTTGATGGAACTATAAACCCTGGAGAAGGAAATTAACGCAAAACTGAGGAAACGCAAAAACCTATGCTCCTGGTTTGGAAGAAGTAATATTGTAAAAATGGCAATCTTGATAAGGACCATCTACAAATTCAGTGCAATATTCATCAATATCCCAATGTCATTCTTTAAAGAAACAGAAGAGGAAATCCATAATTTCACTCAGAATAATAAAAGACCCCTTATAGTCTGTCTTCTTGCATGATACATAATGTTTAATCTCATCTTCTCCACCAAAATCTCACCTTTCTCATTGAGACATAGGTGGCCCTGTTTACTAGCAGCAAAGGCTCAAACGCGCAGTTTCAGGTGTCACCACTGCCTCTGTTACTGGGTAGATCCAACTCTGTCATCGATTCTGAGGTCTGCTCTGGGAGTCTTGGTCACAAGTTGTTCTGTGGCATCTGCTGCCAGCCTGTGCCTATTTGCTTCCTTTTCCTCCAGCAGCCTACAACAGGGAATGAAGTTCAGGCGCTGATCCTCTCCTTCATATGCAGGGCAGGATGGGCCCAACCCTCCCTCATCTTCCTCTTCCAATTTTTGGGAAAAAATGTGCTGGCCGAAGTCCTCAGGTGTGGGGCATGGCTGATCCACACTTTTAATCCAGGCTGGTCCGGAGGCTGAGAACTGAGTATGGAAGTTCCAAGTCACCTAGAACAGGAAAGTCTGATAGATTCTTACTACCAAAATTAAAAAGAGCTGGGAATGGAGTTTGGGCTCAAGTGGTAAAGGGCTAGTCTTGAGTACAAATGCTTAGTGCCCAGACCCTGAGTTCAGGCTCCAGCACTGCCAACAACCTCACTTTAGTGAGATTTTAGCTTTATCCATGTAGGCACATCTCACTGGAATCTTTGCTGGTAGAGATAGTCTTCATAATTTTGTCCCAAGGTAAAGGTCCTCCTAGGGTAGTACCCAAAAGGTGTCATGGAGAGAGGAGCCCCACTTGCTCCAGGTTTGAAGATGGCATAGGTCAAGCCAGCATGGAGTTGGCACATCAGTCTTTTTCCTAGCACCACCTACAAGTGAATGTCAAATGACATTGATTGTTGTGGGATTGTGTGATTGAAGTGCCCCATTAAGGGCAGTGTTAGCACATCCAAACTTGGATACCAGGAATGCTGAAATCTCAAAGCTAAGGTTTCTGTTGGCTACAGAAATGCTGGTGTGTCTGTTATTCACTAAAAGTTCAGGTGCAAAGATTCTGAAGCTTGATGCCATGTGTTTATTCCATTTAGTAAAATTATTTTAATGCACTGTATAAGTTAAAACATTTGATAAGAGTCAGGGGTAGTGAAAACATTGTTCTTGAATTCAGGTGTCTGGCAGGGTAATGGGGGGGTGTTGGTGGCTGGGACTATGAAGCTGGACCTGCTATCAAACCATGGATCATGTTCCTCTTTGTCTGAGAGAAATGACTCCAAAGATGAAATTTGAATGGTGAGGAAAAGATGATGATGTACTCAGGAAATTTCTCCTAAACAAATGCTCATGTGGAAGTGGGATGGGGGCTGGGCATATCTGAGGCAGAGCTTAAGGGGGCTTCTCATGGCGTTGAGAACGTTCCTTGCGACTTCAGGCATGCAGCAGGGTGTTTTAGATGGCCATTGCGAGATGGATGGAATAAGACTGGAGACAAGATGAATGCTGGGATCCTGCAATGCTCTTGCATAAGTGGCTGGTGGCTCACCTGAAAGAACTAATTATGTCTAAAAAAGAAATCAGGAATTTGTTTTGATTAGATAATACCTGTAATCCGAGGCATATTCAGGATCCTGATCTTAGTATTGTGGTTTAAAACCAACCCAGGAAAGGGAAAAATGCATGAGACTCTTCCTCCCAGTTTAGAGCAAGAACATAGATTGAAGTAGAGCTGTGGCTCAAGACCTAGAGGGCTGCCTTGAGCAAAGAAAAGCTAAGAAAAAGTTCCAGGTCTTGAGTTCAAGGCCAGGAATGAAAGAAGGAAGGTAAAAAAGGGAAGTATGTGAGGAAGTGAAATATATAAATGAAAGAGAGAAGGAACTAGAAATTTAAAACTAGAGAATATTTAAAAGTCATCAGTCCTTCTAAGAAAAGTGTTGGAGTATGGGTTCTATATGTGGTGAACTGGATGCCCAGCAGTGACTTGTTAACCAAAGAGTCACCATGATGAGCAAAGGATAGAAATCTGCATGAGCCTCTTAGCGGATGGAGTCACAGAAGAGAACCTCAGCTCCCATCCCATAGTTAGAAGTATATAGAGATGGGGAAGTTGGCATCACCTTGATGTCATTGTGTCCATGGAGACTGGAAGCCATGGCTCTGTGAAAGCACAATGTTCTGGTTACTGAGCTGGGAGGCTGAGGAGAGCCAAGTCCTGGCCATGAAGAAATCAGGGTGGCAGCAGAGCAACTCTGCTGCAGTGTGTGCCTGCTTGGCTGTTCTTATTCTGTGGTGGATCAGGCTGGAGCGGGTGATAGTAACTGTTTTGTGGTCACAAGCCCTTCACCAAGAGCTTCCTCTGGGATCCTCATAAGCTACAGGGTGGCTGGTGGTGGGATGTGTGTGGGGTGGAAGTGACAGAGGGATGGACGCATGGCAAGGTGGGTGAAGAGATGAGAGGAATGATGAGAGCCCAGTTCATTGGTTTCCAAGGTTAATGGGTGGGAGGTAGAGAGGCATGATGGAGGAAAGGTGGAGGCAGGGGAAGGTGGTGACAGAGTGAGGCCATCTGTAGTGCCAGCCTGGCCATCATCTGAAGCCCATAGGCAGCTTCCTGATCCCTCACTTTGTCCTGCTCCTTGTGGAGGGAATGTCACGTGTACCCAGAGCTAGGGGTGGGGCAATGTTAGTAGCACCTGGAGAACCATTGGCCTCTACCTGGGTGAGGGGTGGTTATGGCTCCCATGCTGGGTGGCCTGATAGCTGTGGAACAGATCTCTCCTTAGCTACCACAGTCAGTGGCTGCTCTCCATCTAGGGTTAGGGCACCTGCTCAGCCATCAGGACACCCCATGCCAGGACAGAGGCCTACAATTCAGATGGCAGCACAGGGGTGAAGATTATCTCACCGTAGCCCTAGTTACATAGCTGTCCCTGCATCCAGGACAGGATGAGCTGGGGGAAGATGTTCTCTGTGTTTTTCCACAGCCTATCCTGGCTTCTTCTTGGGTCTGATTAGACCAAGAGAGTACAAGGTTCCCTCTCATAGTCCTGGTTCTTTTTCTTTTACAGTAATGAGGCTTGAACTCAGGTCCTGGGTACTGTCCCTGAGCTCTTTTTCTCAAGGTTGATGCTCTACCAATTGAACCGTAGTGCCATTTCCAGCTTTTCCTTTTCATGTGGATCTCTGATATCTCCAGTGCTGTGCCTGCAGGGAGGCACTAACCCCACAGACAGAGCCAACTCTGCCGTGACTGTGACTGCCCACAACCCTCACACCCACTCCTTGCACACCCCTCGACTCCAGTTTTAGCTCCTCTTGGACTGGGTGTCCAGCCTACCCCTTCCTACACTCACAAAGGGTCTACAATTATCTTCCCAGGGTCCTTTCTTCTGCCAGCCAGAGTACAAACTGTGCACATCTTGATGATCACAGAGCTCAAAGCCAAAGGCTGAGATGCAGAAGGGGCTGACCCAGTAGCTGCACAGGGCCCATGGATCATCCTGTGCATCCCCCAGCCTGTGACTTCCCCCACCCCCTTGGCAGGGAAGCTCCATGCCCACATCCTGATCCCTGGTCCCCTCCAATTCCATTCTCCCTTGGATTTTGCAGACTGTCTACCATCAGGATCTAAAATTCTATTCATCACTTTATGTCCTTATCACGGATTTGCTACTTTGGCAGGATCTCCCCGTGCCTGGATAGTGGGCATGTCATGTACTCTCTGTGGAGAAGTGGCCCCAGGAGAAGAAATATGCACTTCATGTGAATGTTGGACAAGGCATGAGGGCTCCCTAGGATCAGAAACCACAGGAGGGGTGCAGATGGGGGAATGCTAGGGGCGCCAGGGGACAGTGGTAGTTAGGGCACAGTTGGTTCCTTCTGCAGGGTTGACACTGCTTCACAAACCCAACAGACTGAGGTTCACATTACAGATGTCAGAGACAGTGCAGATTGCCAATGGGCGCAGGGGTCACTGTCACCCCCAGATGCTGGCTGCATGCTGGGATGCACGCAGAAATGTTTTCAAGATCAGGTAATGAGGATGTTGCAGGGTGTAACCATTCTTTTCAGATGGCTCTCTAGCTCCCTTGTGCTTCATCTCTATCTTTGGCTTTTTCTTGGCAGTTAACTGGACATGAGAGTTTCATGGACTTTCCTTTCTGGACTGGCTTCAAACAGAAGCTATGTACAGTTTTCAAACCATACCCTACTGAAGAAGGGAAGCTTGATCTGGTGCTTAACTGGGTTGCACTTTGGCTCCGTTTGCTATGCCTCAAGGGAGGGGGCTCATCATTTGTAGACTAAGATCTCATGACCTTCAAAGCCAAATGCTACCTGAAAGTTCAGGGTCCCAGCCTATGTGTTGGGCCTGGGTGAATACATTCTCTGTTATGCTGGGTCATCAACCCATATTTTAAGCTGCAATTAGGCAGTGCCACATTTGATAAGAACATCTGCCAGAGATTGTCACCTCATGAAAGCAGATTCTAAATTTGTATTCCATTTCCTGTGGTGGAGAAATCCCCTCCAAGTTCGAAAGGCTCACATCCACCTGCAGGTCACACTCCTAATGCACCCTTGAGTGTCCTCATGGTATTGGGATCTAAGTTTGTAGGGAATGCTGGTTTAGTCCATGAATTAGCTGGACAAGTGATGACAAACGTGTTGTGGATTAATATGAGAACAATTTAAGAAGCCCTGGAGGAGCATCAACCTGACCCTCTGTGGTGCTATAAATCTGATAGGATGTTCGAGACTGAGAAACAATCACATGGCTTTGTGTTTGGCATCCAGACAAGTGAGTGCATGTCTTAGCTGTCAGCCAATACAGAGGAGGATATGAATAAGTGGGTGGAAAGAATCTGTCAGACTCCTGTCTGGGGGCAGGTGGAGAGAACATAGGAAGGTAGATATCGTGGCTGTGGTGGGGCCAAAAAAAGGGTAAAAGAGGCAAAGGAACCAGGTACTGGTATCTCAAGACTGTCATCCTAGCTACTCAGGATTTTGAGATCTGAGGATCACAATTCAAAGCCAGCCCAGGACAGAAACTCCATGAGACTCTTATCTGCAATAAACTACTGAATGCAAGAAGCTCAAGCTCAGTGACAGCATCCAGGCCTAGCGTTCAAAACCCAGGAACGGCAGAAAAAAGTATCAAAGGACAAGAAGCTGGCCAAAAGTTAGAGGGACTCTATCTTGACAAACAATACAATTTTAAGTTGCACTCAGAAGACTTGCACAAAATCTGGAAATGCCTGAGACCTGTCTATGTATGTTTCCTGTTTGTCTAAATACATATGTTTATGCATTTATATATTAGTATAGAGAGACAGATCAATACATATGACTATACATATATACATAGCCAGACACTTATGGGTGGGTGGTATACTGTGTGAGAGTTTTTGTTTGTGTTTTGTGGATGGCTATCTCTGTTTAAGAAAGATAGAAAATATGTAAATATCTTTAAAAAATACTTGATAAAATATAGAGAGACATAAGCTCTTGAGGGAATCTGAAATGACAAGATTATTCACAGGCACGTTTATCCTTATGGATTCCTCAGGAAGTTTTAATTTTTTTCATTATTTTCTTTCTTTTTTTGAACCAGTGCTAAGGATTTCTCTCAGGGACCAGGTGCTGCCAATTACTAATTTTCTCTTGGCTGATACAAGAGGAACTGAGCCACAGTTCCACTTTTGCCTGATTTATTCGTGCTTAACTGAAGATAAAGATTTCTATCAGTGACTTTCTCTCAGGGGCTGGATTCTAACGAGGATCCCCAGACCTCAGCCTTCTCTATAGCTACAGTTAACAATATGAGAACCCAGCACTGGGTTCCAATGCACAGGGCAAGAAATTGAGTGAATCTCTCAACTTCAATTAGCTATAATAAGCTAGAAGTGAAAGACCAATACCTTTGAGGAAAAGATGCTGAGGGTTATCACACAGGCCCTATGAGTAAGCCCTAAACCCTGTACACATGTGTGCATGCACACATTGGCAGATACACACACACATGCACA